>NC_142073.1:9002963-9025463 GCF_059756535.1 Pantherophis guttatus | reverse complement strand
AGCAGTTTAGTCTGCTGCGCCACCAAGGCTCCTAGTCCACCAAGGTTAAGACATTGGCCTAGAAACCAGGCGATGGTGAGTTCTAGTCCTAACTTATGTATGGAAGCCAGATGGGTGACTTTGGGAGAATCACCCGGAGATGGTGAGTTCTAGTCCCACCTTAGTCATAAAAGTCCACTGGGCCCCATCATTTTCTCAGCCCAACTCTCACCTCACAGGGTTGCTGTAGGGAAAATAGGAGGAGGAAGGACTCCTACTGCCTTGAGTTACTTATAAAGGAATAAAGGTGGGATAAAAGTCAAATAAAGGAAGGAAGGAGGAAAAGGAGCAACCACACTTAGCAATAAGCTGAATCTTCATGATTGAATTGGAGTCAGAAAATGTCTTTCTAATTTACTGAAGAGAGCGAAGGGCCTAGTTTCAGAAACCAAGTTTCGGAAGGGTGGAGCATAGACAAATATGCAACTCACCTCTCACCAGGCATGGTGGTTTGGAGAAATCAAGATAAGGCCCAGCCAGAAACTGAAAGGAAAAAAAAAATGGTTTGCAGATTTTTTCTTCTTCTTTACTAAATCAGTTGTAAAAGTATTGCAAGCTATTAAGGCAACTTGATTTTTTTTTAAAGAAAAAAAGGGAAGAGAAAGAACAATCATTCCTAGACGCAAAGATGCAAAGCCAGAATAGGGATTGGTGTATTTTTTTTTTAAAAGAGAGACCACTGATATGACTCTTAGCATGGCCAGAGGAAAAAAATATATATTAGGAAAGCAAAAAAAGAAAAATGGATGGCCTAACAAGAGAAGCCAGAAGCTTTTTAACAGCAAAAAACTGAAAACAAGAAAGGGAAAAACAAACCATTCAGAAACGTTGTATCCTATATTTAAAATGTGACACTTATTTATATATGTATTTAAAAAAATCAGCAAGCCTCAAGGACCATGTAAGTTCATCCACCCTCCAAAGCAATCAAAATCCCATAGGATCCCCAGATAATTAGGCACCCCAGATAAGCCCCTTCCCCCCTCCCCAAATATGGCTCAGCCACCACTCTCCCAACATGTGCCCATGACTGATGGGGCCAGCAAGACAACCCCTTCCCTGGCCTTCAAGCACTATCATATCAGACATAATAAATGCAATGGTTATAAGGGGAGGGAGGCTAGGACAGGCCCTACTATCCCCTTCCCCTCTTTTAAAGATACCTTTGCAAACACAACCCCAGAAACCCCCTCCCCCCAAATAATATGGCTCAGCCACAACTCCCCCAACATGTGCCCTGCACTGATGGTGGCTAGGAAGACCTCTCCTTCCCCAGCCTTCAATCAAAACCATATAACAAGACATACTAAAGAAATGCAATGCTTATAAGGGGAGGGGGTGGGTTAGGATAGGCCCTGCCGTTCCCCTTCCCCTCTTTATAAAGATACCTCTGCAAAGACCCCCCCATGAAGCCCCTTCTCCCAACATGGCTCAGCCAACATGTGCTGATGGTAGAGAAAAAGCCCCCTCCCCAATTATTCAAGCATAATGTATTTAATACATAAATGCAGTAATTTAAGGGAGGGGATGGCTAGGACAGGCTCTGCCATCTCCCCTTCCCCTCTTTAAAAAATACCTCTGCAATCACCTCCAAGAAGTCCCTTCTCCCCAAATATGGCTCAGCCAACATGTGCTGACAGTAGATAAGAAGCCCCCCCCCCAATTATTCAAGCATAATATATTTAATACATAAATGCAATAATTTAAGGGAGGGGGGATGGCTAGGACAGGCCCTGCCATCCCCCCTTCCCCTCTTTATAAAGATACCTCTGCAAAGACCCCCATGAAGCCCCTTCCCCCCAAATATGGCTCAGCCAATATCTGCCGGCGACTGACGGTAGATAGGAAGCCCCCCCCCTCCAATTATTCAAGCATAATATATTTAATCCATCCATGCAAATAATTTAAGGGTGGGGGGGGGTTGGATGGCTAGGACAGGCCCTGCCATCCCCCCCTCCCCTCCCCCTCTTTAAAAGATACCTCTTTTGCAAACAGCCCCCCGGAGAAGCCCCTTCCCCAATTCTGCAGGGAGGGAAGGGAGGCCCCTTCTAGGCTTGCCGGCGCTGGCGTGCGCCCCTGCGGCGTTGGCGGGCGGGCTGGCTGGCGGGCAGGAGGCAGGAAGGCGGGCTCGTCCGGGCCTGCGTTTGGGCGCCTCCTCGCAAGCGCGGCGGGTCCCCTGCGCGGCTCGCAAAGCGCGGTTTTTGGCGCACAGGGCGGGCCCAGGCCCCCGAGCGAGGGCATTTACGCAGCGCCCGCAGCCTTCCGCGGGTCTCTCCAAGGGGAACCAGCCGCGCGCGCCTCCTCTCCGCGCCGGGGCTCCGGCAGGTGGAGGGCGGAGGGACCCCCATCCAGGTGAGCGCGGGGAACCGGCCCGCACGGCTCCGGAGCGCGGGGGAGGGGGGGAAGGAGGAGGGGACCCCCCCGGGAAAGGCGGGGCTTCTGCAGAGGCGGGGCGCGGAGGAGCCAGTGCGTAAAGCTCGGGCTGAGCGCGAATAAGCAAGCGGTGGAGACTGCGATGGGGAGGTTCCTCCCGCGTTGGGCGAGCGCGCGTGGGAGCCACTTCGGGGGTGGGGAATCCCCGAAGGTGGGTGGGAGGAAACTGCGTCCACAGTTTTTTTTGGGGGGGGTGGGAATCCCGTGGAAGGGAAAAGTGGGGGAGGCTGCCAAAATGCATTCCTGGGCGCAGACTTTGGAGAGATCCCGGGTGCTCCCTTGCAATTTTTTTTTTTTCAGCAAAAATCTGAAAATTTAAAAAAAAAAGTTTTCAATGTTTTTTCCAAAAAAAAAGTTTTCAATTTTTTTGCCCCCCTCCAAAAAAAGGAAAAAATTCCGTTCAACTGGGCTTAGGAATTGCATCCTGGCAGTGATGGGATTCAGCCAGTTCGCACCACTTCGGGAGAACCGGTGGTTAACTTTCTGAGCAGTTTGGCAAGCTGGTTTGTGGAAGAAATCATTAGGGCAGAGAACCGGTTGTTAAATTACTTGAATCCCACCGCTGCACCCCCAGCCCATCTGTAGGCGGGAGATGCCAAATGGTCGCGGCATCTCATCATTTTCCCAAAATAGACCAGCGGCTCCGGGTTCCTTTTCAGGGTTGGAATGAATTGTCCTCGATATATTTAAAGGCTGCAGCTGGTATATATATTTTACTAGTCTGGTTTTTCCCCTAGCCTGAGTTAGTTTTAAAATTCAAATGTTTACTATACAGGCAATCCTTGATTTATGACCGCAATTGAGTCCCAAATTTCTGTGGTTAAGTGAGACGTTTGTTAAGTGAGTGTTGCCCCATTTTATGACCTTTCTGGCCCCAGTTGGTAAGTGAATCACTGCAGTTGATAAGTTAATAGCCCGGTTGTTAAGCAAATGTGGCTTTCTCATTAACTTTGCTTGTCAGAAGGTCACAAAAGAGGATTGCGGGACCTCAGGATACTGCAACCGTCATAAATATGAACCAGTTGCCAAGTGTCTGAATTTTGATCACATGACCTCAGGGTCATAAGTGTGAAAAATAAGACATAAGTCACTGTTTTCAATCCCGTTGTAACTTTGAATGGTCACTAAATGAACTGTTGTAAATCGAGGATTACCTGTACTGCATTCTGTCCATGACTGCTCTTCGTTAAATTACATTTAACTGACCTCCATTATTATTACCGTGTTTCTCCAAAAATAAGACCCTGTCTTATATTTTTTTTGAACCCTGAAATAAGCGCTTGGCCTTATTTTGGGGGAGGTCTTATTATTTGGGGGCGCTTGGAGCAAGATGGGGCTCCTCTTGCTATCTTACCTGATTTCCAGCTCTGCGTTTAAATATTTTCAAGGAGGGCTTATTTTTAGGGGGGGGGCTTATTTTAGCGTATGCGCTCAAAAGCTCAATTGGGCTTATTATTGGGGGATGTCTTATTTTTGGGGGAAACAGGGTTTTGGCTGGATGCATATCATCCTAAGAGCTTTGTCCAAAGGATCACTTGCTAGTGGGCTCAATAATAAAATCTGCTGATTATTTTGGGCGATAAATGACAATTACTTCTTAGATCTATTGTAATTTCATGACGGTGCATCTGGCAGAGGCAAGTGGCCAACTCTGGATGGGGTAGTGGGGAGAAATCTCGGTAGAAACAAGAGTGCTAGAAAGTTGTAAATCTTGAAAACAAGTTCTGAGTGTGCGCGGAACACATATACCCACACAAGCACACACGCACGCGTGCACCTCCCCTTTGTTTTTTGTTTTTTTTTTGTTTTGTTTAATTTTAAATATTTCATTAGTTTTAAAAGTAAAACAATGGACATTGCTCAATGTCTCTGGTTTTTAACATTTGCGTCTAAATCAAGTTAATAAGTAATCTATTCCTTAATCTATATACACATTTACATATCTGTAAATAGGAGCCTGAGTGGCGTAGGAGGCTAATGCCTCCTACTAAGGCAGCATTTAACATCCAGCTGCCTGCAATTACTGCGAGTTCAATTCTCACCAGGCTCAAGGTCGACTCAGCCTTCCATCCTTTCTAAGGTGGGTAAAATGAGGACCCGGTTTGTGGGGGCAATAAGCTGACTTTGTATAAAATATACAAAAGTATGAAGGCTATTGCTTAACGCATTGTAAGCCGCCCTGAGTCTCCGGAGAAGGGCGGCATATAAAAATAAATAAATAAATAAATATCTCCTATTTCATTATATATCAAGTATGCAGTGTTTTACTTCCTAAACAACTATGCATGTATTTAATAAACCTATATTACATTCACAAATTCAATATACATTGATATATTGATATACATTGATATATCCATGTATATCCCCTTTGTATTACTAGAGTATGTAATAATAGGAGATAAATCTCTTGCCTATATAGACCCTTTAAAGGCAGCTGGCTGGGCAGGAGTTGATATCAATGTGTTTCTCTTCTTTCCAGATGCAGAAGTTCCTGCAGCTTTTTGGGCGTCTGAAATCGGTCATCCTTGGCATGGTGCATGTCAGAGCATTGCCAGGTAAATGCCTTCTCGTTGTTGTTTCTCTTTAAAAGACATAGGAAAAATGGGGATATTACCAAGGAGCGGTGGGAAAGTAGAAGATAGTTTTCCTACTGTTCAGTAGCAATAGCACACTTCATAGTGTTTCCCAGCCCTCTCTAAGCGGTTTACAAAGTCAGCATATTGCCCCCAACAATCTGGGTCCTCATTTGACTGATCTAGGAAGGATGAGTCAACTTTGAGCCGGTGAGAATCGAACTGCTGGCAATCGGCAGAGTTAACCTGCAATACTGCATTCTAACCACTGCGCCCTCATGGCCCAGTAGACCTATTGATCTGCCTGCCTTGGTGGATGTAAAGTAAATCTCCAATAAATTTATGTCTAATATCTCTCCCAGCCAACCTGGAGTTCAAATTGGGGAATTTTTGTTTGCAAAGTATGGACAATACCACTGGATCCTTGCATTATAGTGAACGGTGCCCATTAGGTTGGTTTGCCTCAGTTTCTCCAACAAGTTTTCTTCTTCCACTGTGTTTACAGAGTAAGCCTACCTTAAAACTTACTCCCAAAGCTGTATCAACTTATATGATCTAGTATTGAAGGAAAGGAAATTCATAAATAGGATAATAATAATAATAACTTTATTGTCATTGTACGTGTATACACAGTATACCCATACAACGAAATTCACTTAACACCCAAAGACCAGGCCCAACATACATAACAATTCCCAAACACCCACACACACACACACCACAAATTCCCCGTCCCTGAACCACCCAAACATCCACACAACAGACCAAGTAATGCTGTCCAACAGCTCACTGATGGTGGCCCTTTAGTTCATTGTTGAGTGCAATTATAGCTCTGGGATAAAAACTATTCAGAAAACGTGCAATCCGAGTTTTAATTGTTCTGTATCTTCTGCCAGAAGGCAACAGTCCAAAAAGATTGTAAGCAGGATGGGAAGAGTCTCTGAGAATGTTATGCAACTTTCTCAAATAGCGAGATTCGAAGATGTCGTCCAGGGCTGGTAGCTGGAGTCCGATCATATTCTGGGCAGTTTTAATGATTCTCTGTAGAGCTTTTTTGTCCGCTACAGAGCTGCTCCCATACTATGCAAGAATGCCGTATGTCAGGACACTCTCAATGGTGGTGCGATAATAGATGCTAAGATAGATTTATCTTCTGAGCACTCTCGGTGCTTTGCCTTTATTTCTGAAGGCGGTCTACATAATATGAAATAGGGATATCATATTATGTAATATCAAATTAACTCAGTTCAGTAATACACTTGAGTGCTTTTGTACTGGAGACAAATTCCTTGTGTGTCTCACCACAATTGGCCAAATAAATAAATAAAATATAGTTTTTTTAATGCCAGAGGAAGTAATCAGCATACAAGTGACTTAAAAAAAGATGTTAGGTAATTAGAATAACAGAGTCTGGAAGGGACCTTGGAGGTCTTCTAGTCCAACCCCCTGCTTAGGCAGGAAACCCTACACCACTTCAGACAAATGGTTATCCAACATCTTCTTTAAAACTCCCAGTGTTGGAGCATTCAAAACTTCTGGAGGCAAGTTGTTCCACTGATTAATTGTTCTAACTGTCAGGAAATTTCTCCTTAGTTCTAAGTTGCTTCTCTCCTTGATTAGTTTCCACCCATTGCTTCTTGTCTTGTTTTCAGGTGCTTTGGAGAACAGCTTGACTCCCTCTTCTTTGTGGCAACCCCTGAGATATCGGAACACTGCTATCATGTCACCCCTAGTCCTTCTTTTCATCAAACTAGACATACCCAGTTCCTGCAACTGTTCTTTATATATTTTATCCTCAAGTCCCCTAATCATTTTTGTTGCTCTTCCCAATTCCCTTTGTTTGATTCCTTTTTGAATAGACTTGTCTTTGAGTATGGCAAAGTTTAATGAGCGCAATTGTCTATATCATCTTTGCAGGGTCACCATGTGGTACATTGCCTTTGGCTCAGATCATTGAAGAAGCCTGTGGAGAGGCTGAAATGTATAGGGCTGCTGGCGTCGTAAGTCCTTTCTTTTACTTTCTTTCCTGTTTTTGAATGTTCTTAGTTCTTAATCTTAGTTCTTCTATAGATGTGAGTGCAAAGCATTCAGGATAACAAAGCTTGACTGATTTGAGTTGGTTTGGAAGCTATGCAGGGCTAGATAGCATCGTGATTAGATTGGGGGTTACCAACATATCTTGTGATTCAGCAGTTGAAAGAATGTTTAAAAATCATTCTAGAAAAAGACATTGGCAAACCATGCTTGCAGTGCTGCTAACAATACACATGGACATCTTACATGAAGTCACTGGAAGTTGAACATCTGGAAGTTCAGCGGTTCGAATCCCTAGTGCCGCATATTGGAGTGAGCTCCCGTTACTTGTCCCAGCTTCTGCCAACCTAGCAGTTCGAAAGCACATAAAAAATGCAAGTAGAAAAGTAGGGACCATCTTTGGTGGGAAGGTAACAGCGTTCCGTGCGCCTTCAGCGTTGGGGGCGGTGCTCATCTCCGTTTCAAAGCCGAAGAGCCAGCGCTGTCCAAAGACGTCTCCGTGGTCATGTGACCAGCATGACTCAATGCCAAAGGCGCACGGAACGCTGTTCCCACCAAAGGTGGTCCCTCTTTTTTTATTTGCATTTTTTACGTGCTTTCAAACTGCTAGGTTGGCAGAAGTTGGGACAAGTAACGGGAGCTCACCCCGTTACACGGCACTAGGGATTTGAACTGCTGAACTGCCAATTTATTTCAGTATGAGACACCTGTAATTTGCAGACTTGGGATGCAAGTCCATTATTCTTAATATTCCCCCCAACTCTGTTCTGTTTAACATTTAGCTTTATGTTCTGACCTAGGCTTCCTGAGTCATTAAAAAACACCAGTAGTCCCCAAAACCTCTTTTATTGCAACAGCTGTGAATTCTGTTCATTCACAGATGAGTCCCAATTAGTTATAAAGAGTCCTTCGGGATAATCACCCACCTTTATCTCCCTTGACACACTGCCAAAGACCTAATTGGCAAAGCCACACGGATCCAGAATCAAACAGAGCTTCAGGCTTTAAGCTGAATTGAATGAACAAATGTTGCTTCCTGCAAAGGTCCATGTGCCTTTGCTTCTGATTAAGCCTTATGGGAGGGGCCAATCATCTCCCAACCCTACTCCCGAGTCGTCCCTTTTGTTTTAGCTGTTCTTGCCTTTTGGCAGTTCTGCGCATGTGCGCACTGGGAATAGGCTCCTCCTGTTCTTCTGCCTCGCTGATGTCTGACTCTGGAGGCTCTGGAGGCAGTACATACCTCCCAGATGGCCCTTTCTCTGCCTCCGACGCAGAGCCCTTTTTTTTTTTTTAAATTTGATTTATATGCCGCCCTTCTCTGGAGACTCAGGGCGGCTTACAATGCGTTAAGCAATAGCCTTCATACTTTTGTATATTTATACAAAGTCAGCTTATTGCCCCCACAAACTGGGTCCTCATTTAACCTACCTTAGAAAGGATGGAAGACTGAGTCAATCTTGAGCCTGGTAAGATTCGAACCTGCAGTAATTGCAGGCAGCTGTATTAATAACAGGGTGCTTTAAACCACTGTACTACCAAGGCTCTTCTACCAAGCCCTTGTCCGAGCCTTCCCCAGACTCCTCACTGTCCGACTCTGCTGCCAGCTCCGCAGGCTGCTGGCGGATCACAACACTTTCTGGAGAACTCAAAAACTTGCCTTCAATTTTATCACATTTTAGTTGATAACCATTTCTTTTTGCAGCGATCCTGGGCTCTTTCCTAGCCTCTATTTGGGATAAGGAGTGCTGAAACTGAAATAGAAAAATAACTAGCCCCCCCCAAAAAATAAATCACATGTGCATCATGCTTCTTTTTTTTTTTTTAAGAGTGTGCAGACATGACTGATGAAAGCACATCTTCAGTTTTTCTTTTTAAGGTGCCTCGTTTGATGCATTAGTGATTCTTTTTAAAAAGAACGTAATAAATATGGAAGATTTATAATGTTGGAGCGCATAAATGAAAACAAGTGAATGCTCAGACATGATGCCATCTGTGCTGAAAAATTATAGCTGCTCTGTGCTTGTTTTGCCAAACACAATCAAAATTGCCATGACAAGATTATATGCGGTGACAGATCCCAAGGAGTTTAGAGCTCTCTCAGTTTTGCCAGTTTCTGATATTGTTGTTCTAAAAGGAATGGGATGTGTGTGTGTGTGTGTGTGTGTGGAAAGACAGTGGCATTTTTATAGAATTACTAATATTTGTCAGTAAAATATCTGTAACTCATCATTAATGTTACTGGAGAATCCATAACTCAAAATGTCGGTGATGTATCGTCCCTAAACATTTTTATTCAATCCTAATTCTTCCTTTGAAATTTACCCATAGTGTAAAGAGAAAGGATTACTATTAGTGAAAATGGCAGCTATAATTCAAGACCAACAGAGTTTAACCTCTTCTTTGGGAAAAATCAAGCGATATAATTAAGTGTCGATGGGTTGAAGTGTACAATCTTTATGAATTGTTTGTGGCTACTTCTTTAGATCAGATTAACAGTGTTGGAAGGGATCTTGTAAGTCCAACCCCCTGCCCAAGTAGGAGACCCTGCACCATTTCTGACAAATGGCAGTCCAATCTCTTCTTGAAAGCCTCCAGTGATGAAGCTCCCACAACTTCTGAAGGCAAACTGTTCCATTGGTTGATTGCTCTCACTGTCAGAAAATTTCTCCTTATTAGGTTGAATCTCTTCTTGATCAGTTTCCATCCATTATTCCTTGTCTGGCCTTCAGGTGCCTTGGAAAACAGCTTGACCCCCTCCTCTCTTTGGCAGCCCCTCAAATATTGGAGTACTGCTATCCTGTCTCCCCTGGTCCTTCTCTTCACTAGACTAGCCATGCCCAGTTCCTGCAACCGTTCTTCGTATGTTTTAGCCTCCAGTCCCCTAATCATCCTGGTTGCTCTTCTTTGCACTTTTTCTAGAGTCTCAACGTCTTTTTTATAGTGTGGTGACCAAAACTGGATGCAGTATTCTAGGTGTGGTCTTACTAAGGCTTTAGAGAGTGGTATTAGGACCTCACTTGATCTTGATTGTATCCCTCTGTTAATGCAGTTTAGGATTGCATTGGCTTTTTTGGCAGCCGCTGCACACCGCTGGCTCATATTTAGCTGGTTGTCCACTAAGACTCTAAGATCCTTCTCACAGTCACTGCTATTAAGCCTGTTTTCCCCCAATCTATATGTGTACTTTTGTTTTTTCTTGCCCAAGTGTAAGACTTTACTTTTCTCTACATTGAATTTCGTTTTGTTAGATAGATTTGTAAAAGATGTGGCTGACATAAGCGTTGGTGTGTTGAACTTCACTATGTTTATACATTGATTGTGACTACTTGTGTAAAAGTTACATTTTTGAAGATGAGGATTACTGATGACATTTGGGTTAAATATGCTGCTTTTCTCTGATCGGGACACAGACACTAATATGATATCTCTCTCTATCTAATATTACCTTAATATCTTAAGTCTGTTGTTAGTATTATTTTCAATTCATTAATAGTGATACTAACCTCCAAAGCTCTATTATTGAGTTCCTCTATGAAAATGTTACAGAATACAGAATAAGAGAGTTGGAAGGAGTCTTGGAGGTCTCTAGTCCACCCTCCTGCTCAAGCAGAGACCCTATACCATTCCAGACATTCCAGCTATCCAATCTCTTCTTAAAAATCTCTACTGATGGAGCACCCATATTTAAGGGCAATCTTCCTTTCTTCTTATGCTTGATTTAAAGCTGAAGAGGAGAACAGAAGAAGTTCTACGCCCCATGATTCTTGACATGCGATAGTTAATTTTCCCCCCCAAATCAGACATGATTTGACTAAAATAATTCAGGGAGCTTTCCATTAATAGTTTTCTTGTTATTCCTGAACTGGGAAATAATTGGGAAATGCATTAGGATCTTAAACCAGGGAAGATAGATGAAGATTCCAAATTCTTTTTACCTATTTCTGAAACCAGCAACCATCGTTTCCCAGTTCATACATCACGAAGAAGTTTAGCTAATTGAGAACTTCAGAGGTTAATTATTACATGCTCGAAAGGAAGAATGAGAAAAAGCAACGTGCACAAGTCAAAAAAAAAAAACTTGTTCACATTAAGTCTTTATTAAGACCTTATTAAGTTAGGATGTGATCCTTCAAACACAGCCAGCAAATATATGAGATATATAGGATATATGAGATGGTGGAAGGAAGGCTGCTGAACAGGGAGCTGAGTGGCTGTTTTCATTTTAGCAAGTGTTTGAAACATATTGGGAAAATATCCTTCTCCATCATCTTGTAAGCTTTTGCTGCTAACTTCTACGAGTTCTCCTACATAGAGACCTAGAAGTCTTCGTATTTACGCCAGCGAGAAGCATTAATCCAGAAGCTTAACCACATACACCCAAGTGGATGATGTGTCTTTTTGTGTGACTTTTACTAGCCAAAGCAGAGTTTCCAGAGAGTTGCTTTAGGCTTCTGAGTAGACAGATAAATATAGTCCTCAACTTACAGCCGGTTTTCCTAAATGCGCTTTTCCAGGAGGCCACTGGACTCTCTTGTTTGTTCTTTGAAGACGTTTCGCTTCTCATTCAAGAAACAGCAAAAACGTCATCAAAAAAGCATGTTCTTTCTGGGCCAACTGAGAAAGCTCAAACTGCCCAAGGAGCTGCTGATCCAGTTCTACAGAGGAATTACTGAGTCTGTCATCTCCATCTGTATAACTGTCTGGTTTGGTTCTGCAACCCAACAAGACAGACACAGACTTCAATGGATAATTAGAACTACAGAAAAAACAATTGCCACTAACCTGCCTTCCATTGAGAACCACTTACTTCACGAGTCAAAAAGAGGGCTGTGAAAATATTTACAGACCCCTTGCATAAACTGTTTCAACTCCTACCCTCAAAACGACACTATAGAGCACTGTACACCAGAACAAGTAGACACAAGAACAGTTTCTTCCCGAATGCCATCACTCTGCTAAACAAATAATTCCCTCAACACTGTCAAACTAGTTACTAAGTCTGCATTACTATTAATTTTCTCACCGTTCCCATCACCCATCTCCTTCCACTTATGACTGTATGAGTGTAACTTTGTTGCTTGTATCCTTACGATTTATATTGATATTGTTTCCTGATTGCTTATTTGTACCCTACGACTATCATTAAGTGTTGTACCTTATGATTCTTGATGAACGTATCTTTTATTTTGTGTACACTGAGAGCGTATGCACCAAAGACAAATTCCTTGTGTGTCCAATCACTCTTGGCTAATAAAAAATTCTATCTATTCTAAGAAGCTTCTTCAGCGCTTCTATTCCCCACCATCCAATCAGAGCTGAAGAAGCTTCTTGGATGAGAAGCGAAACGTCTTCAAAGGAAAAAAAATACAAGAAAGTCCAGTGGCCTCCTGAAAAATCACATTTGGGACAACCATGACCTGCATGACTGAGAATCTCTACAGACTTTACAGCTGGTTTCTTAGCAACCATTCAAAGTTATGACAGACCCCTCCAAAAAGAACTTGCAATCCAGTTCGGCAACCAGCTTGCATTTTCAACCATTTGCAGCATCAGTGGTCCCATGACTACAATTGATTATGTTTTTGGCCAAAAACGGCTTTGCTTTAAAGACTGTGGCATTTGCTTAACAACCACGCATTCACTCAACAAGCAGGCTCCATTACGGTCATAAGTCAGGGAGTACCTGTCCTGTCCTATCTGCTTCGTAGTAGTTCTGATTCCTTTTTTCTCCGGCCGTTTTCCGAAGCTCTTCTGACTTGAATAGTGTCTTCTGCATTTATTCCCACAGGACGGCTTGATTGTTGAAAATATGCATGACCGGCCTTACACATTCGACGTTGGTGCAGAGGTTACAGCAGCTATGGCGGTGATTTGTGCCTCAGTAAAACAGGCGTGTCCCACGCTCCCCCTTGGGGTTCAGATACTATGTGCTGCAAATCAGCAAGCTTTAGCTGTTGCCCTTGCTTCAGGTAAGTGAAGGAACCTTCTTCTTTTTCTTCTTCTTCTCCTCCTTCCTTCCTTCCTTCCTCCTCCTCCTCCTCTCCTCCTCCTCTTTCTTCTCCTTCTCCTTTATTAGTTTATAATATAAAATACAAAAGCAAATAATAGGAAAAATAAGGGAGAGGAAAGGGTAGGGAAAAGTGCAGAAAAAAAGGGGGAAAAGAAAGAAAAGCTGTTGATTTTCAACTCCCTTTGGTGCAGTAGAATATTTTCCCTGAAAATAAGACCCTGTCTTATTTATTTATTTATTTTGAACCCTGAAATAAGCCCTTGGCCTTATTGCCATGCGCTCAAAAGCCCGATTGGGCTTATTATCAGGGGATGTCTTATTTTGGGGGAAACAGGGTAATAGCATCAAACCTCAACTTTTTACTTGTACATAATAATATAAACTAGCCATTTCTATAACAAACCTATCTAATCGGTAAAATCCAAAATCAAAGTTTCATTTTTTCCCCACCTCAAGCACCATAGACACCTTCTGACTGTGCAGCTGTGTGTCACATGGGCTGTGCAACATGGGAGTACGAATGTAGCCACCTCCTGGAACATCGCTGTTCTGTCTAAAGGTGCAACTGCTTTAAAAGAGTTGCAGACCAGTGCTTCGCTTCAAAGCACCTTTTGGAGACTGAATCTTGCTCAGTCTTAATCCTGGCTGTCCCAGTGGCCATCTTAGTCCCAGCACCATGTGGGTCGTTAAGCAGGAAGAGGCAGGAATTCTGGGTAAGGAGAAGGAGGGGATGGGAGGGCAGGTAGGCCTGAGAAGGCCTCAGGCATGTGATGGGGAACATGGGCAGACCAACATAGGTGTTGTGTCCTGTCGGCCACCGGCCCCTCCAGCAGCCAAATCAGAGGAGGAGGAGGGGTGGGAGTTGGGGTCAGCATCAAGGCAACCTGAGAGCTCTGAGTGGGAAGAAGGAATGGAGCTGTCAGAGAGAAAGAGACAGAGATGGAGCCTTGGCTGTCTGTCAGCCCTCAGATGGAGAATCAACAGCCCCCAGGTCTGGAGGTGGCTGATGAGGAAGAGGAGGAACAGCTGAGTCCAGTGCCTGACACGCAGATGCGCAGAAGGCAGAGGAGAGGAGAGCAGTGGAAATCTATGGGCCGGTCCTTGGGACAGAAGAGCCACCGCTGCTAGTGAAGCCCCTACCCTAGCTCTGGGGATAAAAGGTAGGGGTCGGAGATGAATAGATGTGGCAGACAACTATTCATCTTCCGGCTGGAGAGACTTGTTATCCTGTGTTGAGAGAGAAACTTTTAGCCGGGACTGCTGGCGCTCCTAATAAAGGAATCTTTGAGTTCACTTGAGAGAGTTTGTCGTGCTTGGGGAGTTGGCTTAGAACAATAGGCATGGGCTGTGTGCTGTGGACAGGTGGGCGTTACAGAGCATGGATGAGGTGTGCTGTGGGATATGACATCCCTGGAGTCTCATACTCTTGTGGGGCTCCTTGGAAGAAAAAACAGAGGCGACTAACGGGAGCGACTTGTGACATTCCGTGCCATCTTCCGGAATTTCCAATGTTCCGCAAAAAAAAAAACCATCCACAGAAGTGCATTCATTTGCTTAATGATCACAGCATTTGCTTATTGGCTGCTGTGTTCACTTAATGACTGCCACAAAAAACAACCTTGTAAAATTGGATCCAGTCACGTAGGATTGAAATGTCTTTGCTTTTGGGAAGTGGACAGAGAAGGTCACAAATGGTAACCTTACGAGTCCACAGCAATGACCGCAACTTTGTGGACAGGTCATAAGCCTTCCTCCTTGTTCAGCATCGTTGTAATGTTGAACGGTCACTGAACGAAGTGGTCGTAACTCGAAGGAGGAGGAGAGAAGCAACCTGACACTGAGGAGAAACTTCCTAACAGTGAGGACAATTAATCAGTGGAACAGAAGTTGCCTTCAGAAGTTATGGATGCTCCATCACTGGAGGTTTTGAAGAAGAGACTGGACAACCGTTTGTCTGAAATGGTATAGGGTTTCCTGCTTCAGCAGTGGGGGTGGACTAGAAGACCTCCAAGGTCCCTTTCAGCTCTATTCTGATTCTGAATATCTCTTAATGTGTGTTTTATCTTTCTCACCTGGAGGGGGAAAGAGTTGACTGATCTCAACCGATGATGGAAACTTGTGATTTCATAAATACTGCCTGGATTTATTTATTTTTTACTGTGTGTTTCCTTAGAAGTGCTTCCTATGACTCAAATGCTTCTCATTATGGCTTTTATGGAGCAGTTGCTTTGCTTCAAGCATGGTACACAAGAGAGACGCAAGCAGGGTCATTTTTCATTTCCTAACCTTTGTTTTTCTACCACTGTGGTCTCTTTTTTTATTATTATTTCCAGCAAAAAAAAAAAATCCATTAAGGAATGACAGATGGAATAGCTACAAAGTTGTATTTATTATTGCTGTTTGTCTTGTTTCTTCTACCCTCCCTTCTTCTTCTTCTTCTTCTTCTTCCGGAGCCCTTTTTATTTTTCAGCACAACAAAAGCAATTCACTTAAAATAATATATCAACTTTGTCCCGAGAAAGACACAAGTTGCAACACATTTTGCTGTCTTTTCATGAAATAAATTACGCTATAGCACCAACTTGAGAGCCCCGACTTTCTCTCTGTGATTATTTAATGCTCGTTTTCCCAGCCTCTGTATTCTCCTGATGTTGGCATAATTCCTAACTTTACAGAAAAAAAAAAATCAGAGAACAAAATCAGCTCTAGGAGCACACAGTTCAAAGGCCTGGATTAGGCCATCAGCTTTCTGAGCCCTACTCCTCCTTCCCTTTTGCACACGCTTTGCACAACTTTCGTTGGTGCGGAGTTTTATGAGCGGCAGATTGAAAGCTCAGCGTAAATAAGTCTTATCGGGACATCAAAGTTACTTTCTTCTTGGTGCATTTCAGAGCTGACCGCGGATAATATTAACATGAGTGCTACTTGTGATGTAATGGAGCTCTTTACTTCCTTTGAGGATGGAAAATAATTAGGGGAACCGAAGGCATTATGGTAGTCTTCAATTTACAACCACGATTAAGCCAGTAATTGGTTTCAATTTAATTTGCTACTGGTTCGCTCGTGCGTACATGTGATGCTTCTGCACATGCGCAGAAGCGTCTGGGTGGGTGGGCGGAACCTGACGACGACGACGCTACCAGTTTGTCTGAGCCGAGGCAAACCGGTAGCAACCCACCAGTGAATTAAGCCCAAAATTTATCTCGTGAAGTGAAAAAAATTCTTAAACAAATTTGTCCTGTCTTACGACTTTACTTGTCCCCGTTGTTAATAGCACTAGCACTTAGACTTATATACCGCTTCACGGTGCTTTTACAGCCCTCTCTAAGCGGTTTACAGAGTCAGCCTCTTGCCCCCAACAATCCGGGTCCTCATTTTACCCACCTCAGAAGGACGGAAGGCTGAGTCAACCTTGAGCCATTGAGAATTGAACTGCTGACAGTCGGCAGAATTAGTCTGCAATGCTGCATTCTAACCACCGCACTACCAAGGGAAGGAGGGAGGAATAGCAATAGGAATAGCTCCTGAATCTCATATACCGCGTCACAGTGCTTTACAGCCCCTCTCTAAGCGGTTTACAGAGTCAGCCTATTTTCCCCCAACAATCTGGGTCCTCATTTTACCCACCTTGGAAGGATGGAAGGCTGAGTCAACCTTGAGCCTGGTGAGATTTGAACTGCCAAATTGCAGGCAGTCGGGAGAAGTAACCTGCAGTACTGCACTCTAACCACTGCACCCCCGTGGCTTAAGTTGAATCACTGCCGTTGTTAAATTAGTCACATGGTTGTTAAGTGAATCTGGCTTCCCCGTTAACTTTGCTGGTCAGAAGGTCACAAAATGACCCCTGAACACTGCAAACGTCCTGAAGATGAGTCCGTTGACAAGCATCTGAATGTCAAATCATGTGACCATCGGGGATGCTGCAATGGCCATAAGGGTGAAAGAATGGTCCTATTTTCAGTGCTGTAGTAACTTCAAACGGTCGCTAAGTGAACTGTTGTAAGTCAAGAACTACTTGTATTTTGCAAGTACAGGTAGCAATAACACTTAGACTTATATACCGCTTCACAGTGCTTTACAGCTGTCTAAGCGGTTTACACAGTCAGCATTTTGCCCCCAACAATCTGGGTCCTCAGTTTACCAACCTTAGGTAGTCCTTGACTCGCAATCAATTGCTTAGTCTCTCAGCCTTCCATCCTTCCGAGGTCGGTAAAATGAGGACCCAGATAGTTTATTTATTTATTTATTGAATTTATATACCGCCCTTCTCCCCGAAGGGACTCAGAGCGGTGAACAGCCGAAAATTAAAATAACATACAATATAAAAGTTAAGATGACTAAAAATAAATTCAATTAATCGGCCCCCAAATTATTGCCCCCAATTAGTTGGGGGCAATAGGCTGACTCTGTAAACCGCTTAGGGCAATAAAGCACAGTGAAGCGGTATATAAATCTAAGGTTATTGCCCTTCCTTCCTTCCTTCCTTCCTTCCTTCCTTCCTTCCTTCCTTCCTTCCTTCCTTCCTTCCTTCCCATTGTGGTACAGTGGTTAGAATGCAGTATTGCAGACTGATTCTGCCCACAGCCAGGAGATCGATCCAGACTGGCTCCAGGTTGACTCAGCCTTCCGTCCTTCCGAGGTCGGTAAAATGAGCCAGATAGTTGGGGGCAATAGGCTGACTCTATAAACCGCTTAGGGCAATAAAGCACAGTGAAGCGGTATATAAATCTAAAGCTATTGCCCTCCCTCCCTCCCTCCCTCCCTCCCTTCCTTCCTTCCTTCCTTCCTTCCTTCCATTGTGGCACAGTGGTTAGAATGCAGTATTGCAGATTGACTCTGCCCACAGCCAGGAGATCGATCCAGACCGGCTCCAGGTTGACTCAGCCTTCAATCCTTCCAAGATCGGTAAAATTGAAGACCCAAATTGTTGGGGGCAATGTGCTGACTCTGTAAACCACTTAGAGAGGGCTGTAAGTACCATGAAGCAGTATATAAGTCTAAGTGCTTATTGTTATTCCAAGTTATAAAGATTCCTCTGAAAACCTGATGACCCAGTTCTGGAGTTCAGACATCTGTACCCACACATGCACATAGGATCATATGACCGCATTTCATTATAACCTGATATAACCTGTCCAGTGAGGTGGACTTTGGTACAGATAGACTTTTTAGCCTTTGTGTCTTTGTAAAAGGGGAACAATAAATCACCAACCTTTTTCACAGGGTTATTGTAGGGCCGATGGAAATACGTTGTGTTTAGCGCTTCGGAAAACTCTGCCTTTGAAGGCACCATGCCAGTAAGACATCCTTTGTCGAAGCAATAATTAGATTTTAATTTGCTTTTGGTGCATTTCAGACAGAAAGGATGACTGCGTGTTTTAATGAAGCCGACTTTCTTTATGGCTGGAGCATTAATAATCAAAAAATTCTACCCACAGAGCCTTGGCTGGCACAGTGAATTAAAATTTAAGCGTTTCATTTGTACGGTATACGGCGTATGTATAAAAAATGATTAATATTGAGGAGCTATATTACTTTTATACATTTTTTTTAAATGTATCTTGATGTTGACTGTGACGGATGAATTGTCCATTATACCTAACATCTGTTCTTTAGCTTCGGCACTACTTTTTCTATTGCATTTTGTTTTCAGAAACGCTAATGCCATTTTTTCCCCCCCTTTAGCGTTGCAGATGATTGCGTCGCTTTACTTAAACAATTAGGCACTTCAGTCAATAAGCAGAATTGATTAGGCAGCAGATACGTCTTCATATTAAAATGCACTTTATAACTCGGCTGTTTTGTTTTCTCTCATATTCTTCTTATAATTTTTTAAAAGACTTTAAATACAAATGCTCTTTTTTAAAAAAAACAACCTAGGAATGGCTTTTCATATTCATTTACTCTGAATTAAGGTGACTTCTGAATATTTTTCTCCCTATTTGTGTACTTTCTAGTACAGGTACCTTACTCCTCAACATACAACAATTCACTTAGTAACCATTCAAAGTTACAATGGCACTGAAAAAAGCGAGTTTTGACCGTTTTTCACACTTACGACCATTGCAACATCCCCATGGTCATGTGATCAACATCCCCATGGTCATGTGATCAACATCCCCATGGTCATGTGAATCACTTGGCAACTGACTCATATTTATGACAGTTACAATGTCCCGGGGTCATGTGATCCCCTTTTACGACCTTCTGACAAGCAAAGTCAATGGGGAAGCCAGATTCACTTAACAACCGCATTACTAATTTAAGAACTGCAGTGATTCACTTAACAACTGTGGAAAGAAAGGTTGTAAAATGGGGTAAAATTCACTGAACAAATATCTCACTTAGCAACAGAAATTTTGGGTTCAATTGTGGTTGTAAATCAACGAATACCTGTAGCTTTGAAACATACAAAGATTTCTAAAACTTCCGGTGCCATGGGATTCCATGGGGGTTGGACTAGAAGACCTCCAAGGTCCCTTCTGAATAAAGTGATCAATCCTACAGTCAGGAAGAGTAGGAACAGAAATAAAGGAGCTCATAAGGATGGACAGCTGTTATACAATTACTGCACTGGCAAGCAGTTTGGGGGGGGGGCGCAGATCCCTGCAACCTATTCTCTTTCTTGATTTGAGGGATGCCTATAAAGAACAGTCATTTGTCTTTAATATCAAATGTTCCGTATTTCACTGGCTTATCCAGAAGTGTGTTTCCTCTTGATTTTTTTCCCCCCTTGTTTCTGAGCGGGAACACAGTTGAGCGTTTCTCCTGGGTCTGGAACCGTTTGCCAAGCTGTCTTCCCAACTGTTTCATTATTAACAGGTGTACCATGTGTTTTTCAGCAGTGCATAATTTCCTGCGCAGAGTTCCCGATTTAATTAACCACATCTGTTTGAGGCTGCGTAGAAGGGTGTGCGTTATTGACTTGCGGACTATTTCTGGCATCGGTAAAGATACAGCTGTAAACGTCTTCTGCTCGGCAGCTATTATTTTGATTATCTTCTTGATAGGGCTCAAAAGCACTCGGGTCCCATTTCTTAGAAACACGTTCGTTCGTTCTTCCTCCTCCTCCTCCTCTTCTCCGTTTCTTTCCTATCTGATGTTGTAATTGAAAAATTACACCATGTTACATTGAAGTCAAAAGCCGATACTTGTATCTTCTAATGCTCTGCAGCTGGTAATCTAGTTTATAGATTATGCCTGCATTGTGATCATCATCTAAAGTCACCAGTTTCATTTCATCTAGTTTAGGGCACATGCGTGGAAGGCGCACACATGAAGTGAGTATGTGTGCGCTCGGCGAACCGGTGGTAAAAATCATTTGCAACCCACTTCTGACTTAGGACCACAATCGGGATTAGAATTTTGGTCGCTAAACAATGTGGTCGTTAAGTGAATCATCACATGACCAGATCCGATGTTATGATAATTTCTACTATGGACATTAAGGGACCAGCCGTGGGGATTACGGGAATCGGCATCATTCAGTAAAGCACAAGCTTGTTAAGCGAATCTGGCTAAACCAGTTTTGCTTGTTGGAAGTCAGCTTTGAAGGTTGCAGGTTGGGATCACATGACCCACAAGACACTGCCATCCAAATTGCGATCGCATGACCATCGGGGTGGGGCAGTGGCTGTAACTTCAGGCCAGAAGTCACTGAGGCCATTGTAACCTCGAACCATTGCAAAATGAACGGTTGTAAGTCAAGGTCTACCTGTAATGATGAAGGCACCAGACTACAAACTGGGAGACTCTGAGCTTTAGTCCCACCAGGGGTGAAATGCTCCCGGTTCGGACCGGATCGCCTGATCCGGTAGCGATGGCGGCGGGTGGTTCGGAGAACCGGGAGCAAAAATCCCTGCCCTCCCCCATGCCCAGCTGAGCCGCGCGATCATCAGAGGCTTTTTTTATTATTATTATTTTTAAAAGCATTTTTTCTACAACCTCTTCGGCCGAAAAAATGCTTTTAAAAGTTAAAAAAAAAAAAAGCCTCTGATGATCGGGTGGCTCAGCTGGGATCGTCAGAGGCTTTTAAAAGCATTTTTTCTACAATCTCTTCGGCCAAAGAGGTTGTAGAAAAAATGTTTTTAAAAGAAAAAGAAAGCCTCCGACGATCAGGCAACTCAGCCGGGATCGTCAGAGGCTTTTAAAAGCATTTTTTCTACAATCTTTTCGGCCAAATAGGTTGTAGAAAAAATGTTTTTAAAAGAAAAAAAAAGACTCTGACGATCAGGCAACTCAGCCGGGATTGTCAGAGCCTTTTAAAAGCATTTTTTCTACAATCTCTTCGGCCAAAGAGGTTGTAGAAAAAATGTTTTTAAAAGAAAAAAAAAGCCTCTGACGATCAGGCAACTCAGCCGGGATCGTCAGAGGCTTTTAAAAGCATATTTTCAGCCGAAGAGATTGTAAAAAAATGGTTTTAAAAGTAAAAAAAAAAAAAAAAGTTGGCCATGCTCACTCAGTCACATTACCCCCCCCAACCCACATTTCACCACTGAGTCCCACCTTAAAGATAAAGTCAGCTGGATGGCCTTGGGCCAGTCACACACACTCAGCCCCAGGAAAAAGGCAAGGGCAAAACCACTTCTGAAAACCTTGCCAAGAAAACAGCAGGGACTTGAAAACAGCAGAGACTCGGATTGAAGTCGCCCTAGGCCAAAACGGATTTAAAAGCGCCATAAATAAATAAATTCATCGATGATCCTAAGAGTTTCCAGTAATCAAATGAGACTGCTGGGCCTACAGTACACCAAGGCCTCCCTTTCTTTGAAACCTGACAGTGTAAAGTGTTGTGCTAAAGAGCAACTTTTTAGCAAAGTAAAACAGCAAGCTGTTGTTCATACAAGCTGCTGAAAAAGGAGACACCTGGCTTGTTAAATTGGGTGACGCCAGATACATTCCTGAATAGCCTTCGCTACTGGAAAAAAAAAATCTCCTTGTGCTACAAAATTTCTCTTTTGTTTCAGGGACCACTCTTGAATTTGTATCCTTGAAACACAGCCTGGTCCCGTTTGTTTTGCAAAGGTCTTCCTTTTGGGGTGTTCTTTTAAAATTATACGCAGAATTGCGAGGTTACCACATGCATTCTTAAAACAACCTAACGTGGTAAGAGATGGGAGGAGAGGAAGAAGAAAAGAGGAGGAAGGAGGAGGAGAACAAAGAAGAAAGGAAGAAGAAGAAAGGAAGAAGGGGAAGAAGAGGAAAAAGAAGAAGGGGAAGAAGAAGAAGGGGAAGAAGAGGAAGAAGAAGAAGAAAAAAGGGAAGAAGAAGAAGAGAAGAAGAAAGAAGAAGGGGGAAGAAGAAGAGGGGGAAGAAGAAAGAAGAAGAAAGAAGGGGAAGAAGAAGAAGGAAGAAGAGGAAGAAGAAGAAGGGAAGAAGAAGAAGAAGAAGAAGAAGAAGAAGAAGAAG
>NC_142073.1:8700463-8775463 GCF_059756535.1 Pantherophis guttatus | reverse complement strand
TATATATGTATATATATAAATAAGGAGAGGTACAGAGGGAGGGAGAGAGAGAGAGAGGGAGAAGGAGAGATAGGGAGAGAGAGGGGGGGAGGGAGGGGGTATATATATATAGAGAGAGAGGGGGGGAGGGAGGGGGTACAGAGGGAGGGAGAGATATATATAAAGAGGGACGGAGGGAGAGAGAGGGAGAAAGAGAGATAGGGAGAGGGAGAGAGAGATAAAGAGAGAGAGGGGGAGAGGGAGTGAGAGAGAGATAAAGAGGGCAAGGGGGAGAGAGAGCGCTAAAGAGAGAGAGAGAGGGAGAGAGATAGGGAGAGAGGGAGAGAGAGAAATATAGGGAGGGAAGGAGGGAGAGAGAGAGGGAGAGAGAGAGGGATATATATATATATATATATGTGTGTGTGTGTGTGTGTATGTATATATGTATGTATATATATATATATATGTATATATATAAATAAGGAGAGGTACAGAGGGAGGGAGAGAGAGAGAGGGAGAAGGAGAGATAGGGAGAGAGAGAGGGGGGAGGGAGGGGGTATATATATATATAGAGAGAGAGGGGGGGGGAGGGAGGGGGTACAGAGGGAGGGAGAGAGATATATATAAAGAGGGAGGGAGGGAGAGAGAGGGAGAAAGAGAGATAGGGAGAGGGAGAGAGAGATAAAGAGAGAGAGGGGGAGAGGGAGAGATAAAGAGAGAGGGAGAGAGAGATAGAGAGAGGAAGAGAGTAATATAAAGGAGGGAGGGAGGGAAGGGGGAGAGAGAGAGAGAGATGCAACCATGCAACAATAAACACACTTTCAAGGATGAACCAAGCTAAGCCTCTTGTATCTCTAAATTGCAGAGGAATTTTCGAGGCACACTATGGTTCAAGCCACATAAAAGGTCAGCACACACATATGGAAGGTGTAAGCTGGAGGTGAGAAAGGACTTAAGCTTTTATCTTGTTTCTGAATGCACCAGGATTAAGGCTTGGAACAGCCGAGAGCTTTGTTGGTTATATCCACCGAAAATGTATTGTTAAATCATAAAGTACTGATGGGGCTTTAGACCATTTCTCTACCCTTGACTTATTGTAAAAAAAGGGGGAAATGGTAGTAATAGGATTGAGGCAGAGAAAGGAAGAGACACAGAGACCCCCAGGTTTCTACCTTTATCAAAATGAATAGGTCGAAAGAGGAATGCCTACGAAATGATTGCATTCAATGACTCTCTCTCTATCCAAAAATATATATCCCCAGGCAAGAAATTCACGTCTTCATCAATCTTTTTTTTTTTTTGCATAAGCATAAGGCGGTCGGGTACCAAAACAACAACAACATCATCAAAAATACAAAAGAAAGTTTCCCAAAAAGCTGGAAAACATTTGTTTAAACAATCTTTAAAAATACATTAAAAAACTTTGAAGATGGCCAGTTTTGCAGAGATGGCGAAGATTTCAGCATATCTAAAAGATCGGACGCAAAGAGACTTATGCATGGGAGTGGAAAAAGTGGATAGATTATGTGCAGAATAAATACCAAACTAGGAAATATCCGATAGCTTTTAACTGAATGTATTATATAGGGATAGAATAATTGAATTCTGTGAAGATTTGAATATTATACAGGGGGTGGAGGGGTTCCGGTTTTATAAAATGTGATTTTGATTTGGATTATATTTTGTGGAAGTCCTTGATGAGTAAAAGGTTCGCCACCATGGGTCTAATGGTTAGGGACTTAGGCTAGAAAGTCAAAGACTGTGAGTTCTAGTCCCACCTTAAGGCATGAAAGCTGGCTAGGTGACTTTGGGCTAATCACCAGGAGACTGTGAGTTCTAGTCCCACCTTAAGGCGTGAAAGCTGGTTGGGTGACTTTGGGCCAATCACCGGGAGACAGGAATTCTAGTCCTGCATTAGGTATGAAAGACAGCTGGGTGACTTTGGGCCAATCACCAGGAGACAGGAATTCTAGTCCTGCATTAGGTATGAAAGACAGCTGGGTGACTTTGGGCCAATCACTGGGAGACAGGAATTCTAGTCCTGCATTAGGTATGAAAGACAGCTGGGTGACTTTGGGCCAATCACCAGGAGACAGGAATTCTAGTCCTGCCTTAGTTATGAAAGCTGGCTAGGTGACTTTGGCCAATCACCAGAAAACTGACATGAAAACTGTCTGGGTGACTTTGGGCCAATCACCAGGAGATGAGAGTTCTAGTCCTGCCTTAGGCATAAAAACAACTGGATGACTTTGGAACAATCACCGGGAGACTATGAGTTCTAGTCCCAGTTTAGCCATGAAAGCCAGCTGTGTGATTTTGGGCCGGTCACCCCCTCTCAGCCCAACCCACCTCACAGGGTTGTTGTTGAAAATAGAAGGAGAAAAATATGTTTGGATACGTTCGCTACCTTGAGTTATTTGTAAAAATAATAAAGATGAGATACAAGTAACTAATTAACTAACTAAAGAACTAAATCTATTATGATACAAAACACTCTATAATGACAGTGTTGGTGCTCATTAAAATTGTTTTAAAAATCAGTCAAAAAGAAGTTCAATCAATCAACCTTTATAATGCATAAGCATAAAGTGGGCGAGGTGCAAAAAATTAAAAAAAATACAAAATACAATTACACAGAAAACTAGAAAGTACAAAACAAAATTTAAAAAAAAATACTTTAAAAAAGTCTAAAAAGCAAAATAAAAGCAATAAATGGGCATAAAAACCGTAACGAACTAAATCTATCATAATACAAAATACTCTATAATGAGAGCTTAGCTGCTCATTAAAACTGATTTAAAAATCAGTCAAAAAGAGGCTCCGTGTAGCTCAATTTTCTGTACTTGATTGGCTGTGCATTTAAATTCAAATATACTTATTTTTCAGCTCGCCTTTTCTCAAGGGATTCAAAATTGCAGTCACAGAATCTTCTAGAGTATTCCGGATAGTTCCCCATTTCGGCATGACCAGATCCTGAACAATGTCAGAAAAAGCGGCCTTATAGGAAATTAGCCTTTTAATCTGTGCAGCCTTTGTCCAGCCTGACCTGATATATTCCCTTTATTGAGAAATATTTAGATTTGTTCTAGAATCTCCCAGAGAATAGAATTATCTATTTTATTTTTGATAAATTATCTATTTATCACCACTGGATAATTGATTGCTAAATAAAATTGGTAAAACAATTTATACCGATTTTCTCTGAACATAATAAAAAAACTCCCTTTTTTGTGACCTGTAATCTCTTCAATTTGGGGTAGAGTCGGGGCAACTGAGTATTTACTGGCCGGATGCCTTTCCTGATGCCACACAGAGTTCTCTGAACACAGTATTGAGCCTAAATTTGATATTCATGGTTATTCTGTTTAATCATACAGTCTTTAATTTGTTCAGCTTCTGAATCATACTTGCTCATTCCACATCCGTCTATTGTTCACCTGACCCAGCAATTCCTTAAGATATTTTGAAGTATGTCTGTTTGCATATATGTGTGTCTATCTTGCTAGCTGAAGTTTTTATCTGGCTATATGATTACGATTTCAAAGATTCCAGATTTCTTTGAATACACATTATGTATTTATTATATTTATTATGATTTCAAGGAGTCTAGATTTTTTTTATGCACACAAGACACTTACAGTGACTTTTGATTTAAAAAAAATTATCAAGGAATCTAAAAGTATTACTAATCCCACTCAAGAGGAAGGTTTTCTCTTTTCCTGAAGGTGAATAAAGAGGACACTGAGCACAACTCCTGAAGAAATGTACACCGTAGTTTGGAAATAATACAAGAGAAAGTTGTCTCCCATACAGCTGATGGATGTATTCATCAAGGTGAGAATTTAAATAGGCCACTCCTATGGATTGTAATGTCTGCACAGGTTCATATTGTTGTAGGAGGTCCTTCAGACCCTCAGGCCTTACGTTGAGTAGGACTGTAACAATGAAAACCAATAGTTGGCTCAGAAAATGACTGGCAATCAGTGGGGAATGGGACCAGAGGTGGGTTTCAGCAGGTTCTGACCAGTTCTGGAGAACTGGTAGCAGAAATTTTGAGTAGTTTGGAGAACCGGTAGTAAAAATTCTGACTGGCCCCGCCCCCATCTATTCTCTGCCTCCCAAGTCCCAGCTGATTGGGAGGAAATGGGGATTTTGCAGTAACCTTCCCCTGGAGTGGGATGGGAATGGAGATTTTACAGTATCCTTCCCCTGCCATTCCCACCAAGCCATACCCACCAAGTCATGACACGCCCACCAAGCCACACCCACAGAACCGGTAGTAAAAATTTTTGAAACCCATCACTGAATGGGACACCTTGCCATTGCGAACTCACCATGGCCAACTTGCCATGGCCAACTCGCCATGGCCAACACATCACGGTCAACTCGCCATGGCCAACTCACCACGGCCAACTCACCATGGCCAACTCACCATGGCCAATTCACCATGGCCAACTCACCATGGCCAACTCACCATGGCCAATTCACCATGGCCAACTCACCATGGCCAACTCATCACGGCCAACTCACCATGGCCAACTCACCACGGCCAACTCATCAATGCCAACTTGCTGCCAGACAATTCGCCATGGCTAACTCACCCTGGGACAATTCGCTGCGGGACAATTTAACAATTCTATTTAAATATTTAAAATAAATATTTTTTTAAAAAAAAAATTGCCATTCACATTTCATTCTGTCCCTCCTTCTGCATCCTTTCTTTAATGATTCTATCCCACCATTTCTTTGATATTAGTGTAACTTTTGTCCTGCAGCGAGTTGCCTCTTGTGGCGAGATGGCCATGGCAAGTTGACTGCAGAGAGTTGGTCGTGGTGAGTTGATCAAGTCGAGTTGGCCATGGCGAATTGTCATAGACCCCCAATCAGTGTGGGTTTTCAACACAACTGGATGATGATCCCAATACTTTGATTAGGAGGATAGTGTATCTGGTAATTTTGCAGCAATTGAAGCTTTGGCGGTTTGTCAAACACAGCCTAATATACAACAATAGATATGTAGACAGTAAAAATAACTTTGGTAAATTTAGCTCCCACATTATCTGTTTCTGCCTCCACCAACTGAACGTTCCTTCCAATCTACTGTTATCATTCCTTTCCAGGATTGGGGGGGGGTTTGGGAAGATGCCCCCAATTGTCATCAGCATAGTAAGTTTCGGATAAAGTTTTGCAGAATTGTTGCTCTGGAAAAGAGACTTGGAAAGGATGGAGGACACGAGTCCAACAATCTGTTCCAAGAATCAATCAATTTGGGAGCAGATGTTTATGGAAAAATACCAGTCCCTTAAAAAATTAAAAGTGACAGCTAGTGGCGTCTTCTAATTCCCATAACTGTGGTGAATATAAACTTGCATTTGTTGTCTGAAAAGTTCAATCAAGACCACTGGGACCACCCTCTTTCACTGCAGGCTGTCAAAGTCTCTATCACGAAAGCTATCGGCCCAGAGTACAGTAGTTCTTTTTGTTTGAAATTTGGATTTATCAGACCACTTTGGTTGGAAAGGAAGAAATTAAAAAAAGAAAAGGAAAAAAAAGAAAAGAAAAGAAAAAAGAAAAAGAAACCACGGCAGATATGATTTGCAATATGAACTCCTGTGGCATAATGAGATCCCAGATGATTATGTAATTACTTTTGTCACTATAATCCTGTGAGGTATTATTCTAATTATAGAGCACAATCCTTCTTAACAGAGAAATCATTTCGGTAATGAAATAGCAGGTTTCGGAGTGCAGGCCTGTAGATGACAAAAAAATAAAAAAATAAAAAAAATAAAAAATGGCTTCCTGCTCCATTTTGAACCGAGATTTTCCTGTATTCCATCATGGCGTTTCTCTAGCTGTCATCTGCCTCTTTCCTCACAGGGGCATTTCTGCTTTCTCTTTAATGATGTTATGAAGATTGGCTTTCATCCCAAAGGCAGGGATTGTGCAAGCATAAGGTAAAGGTAAAGATTCCCCTTGTACATATGTGCTAGTCGTTCCTGACTCTAGGGGGCGGTGCTCATCTCCGTTTCAAAGCCGAAGAGCCAGTGCTGTCCGAAGACGTCTCTGTGGTCATGTGGCCGGCATGACTAAAACGCCAAAGGCGCACGGAGCACTGTTCTGTGCAAGCATAGATCTTTAAAAAACAAACTAGATTCACTGATTGGTTGTTTTTGACTCTAGCACAGCTCCTTGGTGGGGTTTTACATTTTTAAAAGAAAAGATGTCCTACTTGGTTGATTCTCCATCCACATCCAGCTAGAGCAGGGCTGTCAAACTCGCGGCCCGCAGGCCGGATGCGTCACACGCTGGCCACACCCACACCTGGTTTAGTGAAGGGGGGAAAAGTCGCGATATGTCACGTGATGATGCTGGGACGACGCGAGTTTGACACCCCTGATCTAGAACAAATAACCTCAACCAGCTTGTTGGGGGCAATATGCTGACTCTGTAAACCACTTAGAGAGGGCTGTAAAGCATTGTGAAGGGGTATATAAGTCTAAGTGCTATTGCTATTTCTTCTAGCTGTGTGAGATTTTACTTTCCATGCTAGCTGTATGTCAGACCTGGAAGCCATCTTTTACATTTAGGCCTGTCACATCTTCTTCTGTGGGAAAATGGGAGGGGGGGATTGCTTAGAGTATGGGTGATATGTAGTCAAAATAACATTCCTTTCTCAGAGAGTCAAGGACGCATTGCCCTGGCACCTGGATGACTGGAAGGTGTCTCCAGTTTGGACGGTGTGATGGACATGAGGGTACTGGGTAGGGACTTGAACTTTCACTTGGATGGGGAAAACCTGGAAACTTTCAGATTTGGGTTTTCCCAGATGTGCCAACATGACATCTTCAATAAAAAGGAAATTTGAGGAAACTCAGGCCTCGGAGTCTTCTTTCATTGGGGGGGGGTGTTATTTGGAACCCTGACATTGTAGATGGTGGAAATTCTAATCTGGAAGTCCCAAAGGTGCTTTTTCAAAAGGCACCTGGACTTTGTTTTTTCCTGCGAGACGTTTTGCTTCTCATCCAAGAAGCTTCTTCAGTCCAGAAGAAGTCAGAATTGAAGAAGCCTCTTGGATGAGAAGCAAAACATCTTCAGGGAAAAAAAATAAAGTCCAGGTGCCTTTTGAAAAAGCACCTTTGGGACAATCATGACCTGTATGACTGAGAATCTCCAGAAGACATCTAATCTGGAAGGTTTTAAATTCATGAAGAATATTTTAGGAATGCATAACTCTGGGACTTTAAGGCCTGGAGCGTGGTTTCTTTTGTTGAGGTATAGTGTCATGTGTGAATCCTACCCATTGTGTCTTATCCCACAAAACAAGGTTTAGTGCAGTGTTTCCCAACCCTGGCAACTTTCAGATCAGTGGTGAGTTTCAAAATTTTTTACTACCGGTTCTGTGGGTGTGGCTTGGTGGGCATGTCTTAGTGGGCGTGGCAGGCAAAATCTCCATTCCCACCCCACTCCAGGGGAAGGTTACTGCAAAATCCCCATTTCCTCCCGATCAGCTGGGACTTGGGAGGCAGAGAAAAGATAGGGGCCCAGTTAGAATTTTTATTACTGGTTCTCCGAACTACTCAAAATTTTCACAACCGGTTCTCCAGAACTGGTCAGAACCTGCTGAAAACCCACCTCTGTTTCAGATGTGGGTCTTTTTAGCTTCCAGACTTCTCCAACAAGCATGGTTATCTTGAGCGAGCAACATTTTTTTTCAGAATCACAGTCAAGCCAGTAATAAAGAATATTGTATTGCCATGCTGTTCACGCATTGATATATTTGTAAAAATAAAATAAAATAAAAGTTTTTTAAAAAGAGTATTGTATTGCAAACTTTGTTCAGAAATTGCTTGTTCCCCATAGAGAGCCACACTGTGACTGTCCAACCTGATAATCAATCCACGTCGTAATATGGATGCAATATATAAACGAGGTCTCATTTTTCAACTCATTGGCAAGAAACAAGGTCTTTACCAAATCATTAAATTTTCACTTTGAACTGGTTCAAACTAAAGAGCCGAGAACAAATATGGGTAAAAATGAACACACAAAAAAATTGATTTTCATTCTAACTATTACCGTTGTTGCTATTTTTGCAGAAGCTTTCTCAACATCTGGAGGAGCTTTGATTTGTGGCTGTTGTTTATAATGGGTCATGGGTTAATTTTCTTTTTTCATTTTAATGAAAGATGCATTAATGTATATAGCATTTTAACTATACATAATAATATTTTTTTAAAAAAAAAGTTCTGTTAAGTCAAAATTCTTAGGTAAAGGTAAAGGTTCCCCTTCCACATATGTGCTAGTCGTTCCTGACTCTAGGGGGTGGTGCTCATCTCCGTTTCAAAGCCGAAGAGTCAGCTCTGTCTGAAGACGTCTCCGTGGTCATGTGGTTGGCATGACTAGATGCCAAAGGCGCACGGAACACTGTTCCCTTCCCACCAAAGGTGGTTCCTATTTTTCTACTTGCATTTTTTACGTGCTTTTGAACTGCTAGGTTGGCAGAAGCTGGGACAAGTAACGGGAGCTCACCCTGTTATGCGGCACTAGGGATTCGAACTGCTGAACTGCTGACCTTTCGATCGACAAGCTCAGCATCTTAGCCACTGTGTCCCTTCAAAATCCTTCGTTTCTGGATATTTGGACGTGTCCACCACGTGAGTATAATCTTCAGCAGTCTGTTCTTGTATTCATGACTTCTTTATTGTTTTGTTTTCCTCATATTTTTATTTTGAGAAAAGTCTGGAGCTTAAAGCCTCCTAACCTACTGTTCTGAAGCTGCTTCGTACATATTTTTGAGAAACATTGTTTTTGAAATATGATTCAATACATAGCCAAATAAAGATTTTTTTTTTTAAACAGAAAATGCTGTTGCATTCTGATGGCAATTGAAAATAGCTTGCCACTTTCCTGGAGAATCAACAATTTAAAAGAGGGCTAAACAAAGCAATCACAGCTGACCACTTACAAATAATAACAGACTAGCTGTTTATCTTTCAATGCGCTACATCTGAATGAAACTGTGCGCATATCTTGGCGATTCTCATTATCTTTCATATGAGCCTTTGTGGTTTGAAATCAGCCTAGAGGTGTTTCCTTCCTATAGAGGTGACAGCTTGCAGTTGCTGACAAATAATGTGACACAGTGAGTAAAATTACCTGCTACAATCTTCTGAGTGAGAAAATAATGCCTGCCTCAGCAGGCACACAATATGTATTTGGAACTGCATGCATGTATTAAGACAATAGCTTTATCTCTTGTTGGATTATTCATTGTTTGGATTTGGAATGTTATTTATCAAGCTACAGCCGAGGTAAGGATAAGAGCTATTTCTCCAGTTTCTCAATGAACCTTTCTGGGAAGCTCAGTTTACTGGCTGTAGGAGATGAGCAGGCCGAGCCCGATGGAGGGGTCAAATGCGTCATAAGTCATGAGTCCCTGCATGCCCGTAAGAGATCTTAAGTCCAGCCTACCTCGACTGCCTTCTTAATTGCCGCTCATTTCCCTTGACCATTAGTAATTCAGATTCTTCTAGAGAGATTAAGCTTGCAATATATCTTTATACTCATTTGAACTGCCCGAATTTCCTGATTTCCCTGGCTCTTGACACTGGCCTACCTGGCTGAATGTCAGCTATTTATTTATTTACTGAATTTAGCTATAGCTAGTCCTCGGGTTATATTGTTGTAAGCCACCCAGAGTCGTTGGATACAAGATGGGTGGCAAATGAATTTCATAAATCCAATCCAATCAATCAATCAATCAATCAATTAATCAATCACCACTTGCTCAGCAATTGTTCAAGGTTCTGACAGTGATGAACGAAGGGGACTCATGACTGGTTCTTGGAGTTCTGGCAAACAAAGTCAGTGGGGACTTGGGTAATTTTTGATTCAAGGTATTGAATCAAACATTGCTTTAGCATGTTGTGTGAGCCATTATACAGAACAATGTTTTAGTTTATTTGTTTGGGAATCCCATGACCTTTGAACACTCTAGTTGTGTTTCACTAACCCAAGATTAGGTTTTAGGGTTGTCACACGAGCCTGGACATTAGAAGGCAGTTTCCTATATATCTACTGTAAAACTGTGAAAACTATCCTGGGTAATATTAACTTCCCTCTCACATGCTTTGGGTAGTTAATGACAGGCGCAAGAAATCAGGAGCTGGGATAGGGTTCAAAAATACTACAAGCTTATTTCATGCTACCTGTATGCAAGAATATGATCTACTAACAGTGGAGGCAAATTGGCACTAGATAAGAGTCAATGGAATTCATGAGGGGACAGGACTTAGGTCTGTTGTGGGAACGTAGCAACTCCAAACTATCATGCATTTGACTCCACCTTCATGCTTAGCCTGGTCATCTCCTACAGTTAGCCTGACTGTCAACCCTGAAGCTGACCTGGCCGAAGCCATCTTGGAGCTTCAATATTGCCACACTGGAGCGAGGGACACTGACCCTGTTTGGAGACCACAGCCTAGTTGCTCATTCGCACATACCTTATTCACAGACAGAGGGCTCTTGAAAACAAGCTAGATGATCTAAATTATCTCTTATCGTATTCCAACAACATCGTTACCAAACCTGCTATGATGTTACATAGCATATGTAACCTCAACTCTAATTGCCATGAGGTATGCGAGTTTTTCATGTGCTGCGATGCATGGATCATCCAGCTAGCAAAGGTCTTCTCCATTCTAAGAAACAGGCCAGAGTCTGTACAAGAAGGATAAATGGACACAAGGCAAGAAAGAATCCAGCCTTCCAGAACTACTTCATTACTCACTTCAAAGTTGACGTTTATCGAACAAAAATAGACTTTAATGAGAAGCCACCAAAGTGTAATGTATCAGCAGCTGCCCTATTCCTGTCCGGAGAGCTTTTTTTTTTTTGGCAATATGACTTCTAGAAGACTTATTCCTGGTTTCTTTTCTGCCCAGTTCCAATGATACTCTCTAGTCTTTTTTTTTTTCTTCCAACTTTTAAACAAGTGGATGTGTCCGGTATCTTTCCTTCCCCAGGAAAAGAAGAAATGGAACGGAATAGTCTCTCCACTGATTTTTTTTAAAAGTATGTGACCAGGTATCTCAGTTTGTGGATCTAAATCAAATTTGCATCTACCTAGCAGAACCATTCTTTCCCTTCTCCTCACCAAATCCAGTGTCAGCGTTCCAGAAAACCCTCTGCTCCAATTAAAAACTCTGAGGCAAGCATTTTCTCAAAGCTCCATTTATTAGAGTAGGTGTACTGGCACATCTTGGGAAAACCTGATTCTGAGAGTTCTGGGTTTTCCCTGAGTAAATCAAAAACCCCAAAACCATCCCCTCACTCCTCAGTCAATCACATGCTCCTATCACCATCCATCCCATCTTGAGACAGCACTCCAACCATTCCTTCTCCAGATGCGGGCTCGTCCTGACCTTGACCAACGGGAAGAATGCTATTTTGTCTAAATACAAACCCTCAAATAAATCCCTCCTCCTACTTTCCCACACATGAGAAGGTGGCAGCTTGGAAGCTTCCGGCCTAATATGGCTTCCAAAGCTGACATGCAATGAGTCCCACAGGGTGCTTCAACGTATAACCAGTGAATCCCATGGAGAATTGATTGTCCATTTGTGACAATCTTGACCAGCTCAAGGTTGACTCAGCCTTCCATCCTTCTGAGGTGGATAAAATGAGGACCCAAATTGTTGGGGGCAATACGCTGACTCTGTAAACTGCTTAGAGAGGGCTGTAAAGCACTATAAAGCGGTATATAAGTCTAAGTGCAATTGCCCTTCCTTCCTTCCTTCCTTCCTTCCTTCCTTCCTTCCTTCCTTCCTTCCTTCCTTCCTTCCTTCCTTCCACCCATCCATCCATCCATCCATCCATCCATCAATCCATCCATCATGGCACAGTGGTTAGAATGCCATATTGCAGGCTAGCTCTGTCCACAGCTCAAGCTTGACTCAGCCTTCCATCCTTCCGAGGTGGGTAAAATGAGGGCCCAAATTGTTGAGGGCAATATGCTGACTCTGTAAACCACTTAGATAGGGCTGTAAAGCAGTGTAAAGCAGTATATAAGTCTAAGGGGTATTGCTGTTTCACATATTCACCTGCCATGTGAAAAGGCAAATGGAAATAAAGGAAAATCTCACCGTCCATATGTATGCAGGAACTGACCTAGAGCTGACCCAACCCCCGTTTTCTTTTTAAATATTTAAAGCAATACTCCAAGCTGAACACTAAACAGGTTCTCTCATTGTGCCCTTTTGCTTCATTGCAAATTTTGAAGCTGGTCAAACTCAGAGTTACTTTGATGGTCTATTACATTAGTGATGCAGATGGATTCTTTTTAATCTTTGCAATGTTGACCTCATGCTAAAATGTCCATTGGAGAGATGTCGTCGTTCTTCTTTAATTTCAATTCCCTTCTCTTTCCCTCCTTCAGTGTCTTTAACTCCTTTATTAATTTGGCCACATTAATCTAATTTTAAAGATGCCGATATTTTTAAAGGCTCGAAACCAGCAGCTTTAGAGACCGGAGCCTGCCTATCATGTTTGGTGGCTGAGTGCAAAGCAATTTACTAAAGTGTTAAGCTAGAGGTTGAAGAAATTCCTTTGTGTTTAAATTGAATGAAATTATGCTGGTGATGCTCCGGTATATATTCCTAGAATTACTCAGGAGTGTTAAAATATACAAGAAGGTCCTAATTAAAATAATAAAATACAGGAGAGGAAGAATGGAAAAGCCTATGAGTGTACGTGCATAAATCTTTCCTTTGGTGTATTCTGGGATAAATAATCCTGCGAAAAACAAAACAACTTATTGATGATCAATAAACGTCAACTCAGAAGATGTCAGGTGCAAAGAATCAGGACCACAAATTACAGTAAATGCCAGTTAAGAAGATTTATTGCTCAAGCCCATAAACACAAGTATAGTTAATAAATGGTCAGCATTAAAATCATCATCATCATTTAACGACTCCATAATCCCTTGCGAGGTGGAGTCTGGGCAACGGAATGGAGCAAGCAGAGCATTTACTGGCTGGATGCCCTTCCTGTCACCAATGCGGAGTTTTGTTCAGCAGATATATTCTCATTGCGCCGAGAGAGAGAAATAGCTGCCTCTACCTAGGATTGAACTCACAGCCTCCTGATTGTGAGACGAGAGCTCCACCTCTAGGCTACCGCACCACTCTAATGGTCAGCATTAAAATAGTCAAGGGAATTCAAGTGAGCTGGACTTGGATCATTTGTGATAATGTAATGATTCCAAACTGATTCCTCTCTTGACTCCACCTCCAGCCTCTGCCTCTTCTCCTATAGAAGCTTTTTATTGATGGAACCGTCTTGCTCCAAATGTTTCTGTCCCATAAGATCAGACAGGGAATATGCTCCAGGTCTTATTGATTGAACTGTACCATCTGGTGGGAACCTTGATATGTGCCCCTCTGTCACCTACAATTCCCACCTACAATAATACCCCCTTGAAGTTCCTCTGGCACCAGTGTTGCAATTGGCAAAAGACAGAAAGATACAATGAAAGATACAGTGAATTCCCACTTTAGCAGTCCCATGTAGTTCTATGTTTTTAACCTTGATTATCTGTATTCAACATTGAATCAATTAAGACCTTCTCGTTTTTGGTGTGTCCCAAGATTGTGCTGGTCAGAATGGGCACCTTAAGAGTCGCAGTGGTGCAGTGGTGAGAGTGCAGTACTGCAGGCTACTTCTGCAGATCACTGGCTGTCAACAGTTTGGCAGATCGAATCTCACCAGGCTCAAGGTTGACTCAGCCTTCCATCCTTCCAAGGTGGGTAAAATGAGGACCCAGATTGTTGGGGCCAAGAGGCTGACTCTGTAAACCACATAGAGAGGGCTATAAAGCACTACATAAGTCTAAGACCTATTGTCCCTTCCTTCCTTCCTTCCTTCCTTCCTTCCTTCCTTCCTTCCTTCCTTCCTTCCTTCCTTCCTTCCTTCCTTCCTTCCTTTCTTCTTCCATGGTGGTGCAGTGGTTAGAATGCCATATTGCAGGCTGACTCTGCCCACAGCCAGGTGTTCGATCCTGATGGACTCAAGGTTGACTCAGCCTTCCATCCTTCCGAGATCAGTAAAATGAGGACCCAGATTGTTGGCGGGCAAGAGGCTGACTCTGTAAACCGCTTAGAGAGGGCTGTAAAAGTGCTGTGAAGCGGTATATAACTCTTAAGTGCTATTGGTATAGGTCTATCCATACTGAAAATGACAATAGTGAGTAAATTTCTCTCTGTGGTTTAGTGACAAGATCTCAGTGAATATATTCCCCCCCCACCCCAATTTCTTCTTGGGTTTTATTTTGCTTTTTTAAAAAAAAAATCTTGCTTTGCTATGTGGCTATCATTTGTTCTTGATGCTCCTTGAATTTAGTTATTTATTGTGAAGATTAGATGATTTTTTTTCTTTGTATGATATTGACCACACACACACACACACACACACACACACACACACACACACACACACACACACACATTAAAGATGGGAATTACTCCACCCCTGCCCTCTGCCATTTCTGAGATCCTATCAAATGTTGTATGTTTTTGCTCCCTGGCAATGATGACTGTCAGCTGTCAATTCCTGGGAAACATTCATAGTGATGACCAAGAAATTGTCCAAAATTGATAGTTTCAACACGCCTGTTCTCAGATATTGTCAAACATTGACTCCTACAAGTCAATGTCAAACACTGACTGCTGCACATCAAGTATTGTCAGAAATTGACTGCTTCTACATACTGGCTGCCAGAAAAAGGGACAAATTTATTTCTTTCAGGACTTCTAACCCATTTTTCAAAGCACAATCACGCTGACAAATGACTGCCAGTAATGAACTGGTAGAAAAAAGAATTTAAAATAAACCATCCGATAAGGCCCACGGGCATTGAGATTGGAAGCCAATCCACCCAACTCTATCCCAGGTCAGAGGCCGACACTAAAAGACAAAATAATGGGGGTATATGCACATGTTCAAAAACCCTTTGGAAAATATTCCCCCGTTAACGTTATCTGAAAAGAATGCCCCCCTCCTTTAGGTGTTAGACCTATTTCAGCTCTTCCCGAAGAAGAGGAAGTCAACCTATTCTCCAAAGCACTTGAAGACAGAACAAGAAGCAATAGATGGAAGCTAATCAAGGAGAACAGGGATGTGGTGGCTCAGTGGCTAAGATGCTGAGCTTGTCGATTGAAAAGTCAGCAGTTCAACGGTTCGACTCCCTAGTGCTGCGTAACGGGGTGAGCTCCCGTTACTTGTCCCAGCTTCTGCCAATCTAGCAGTTCGAAAGCACGTAAAAAATGCAAGTAGAAAAATAGGGACCACCTTTGGTGGGGAGGTAACAGCGTTCCGTGCGCCTTTGGCGTTGAGTCATGCCGGCCACATGACCATGGAGACGTCTTTGGACAGCGCTGGCTCTTCGGCTTTGAAACGGAGATGAGCACCGCCCCCTAGAGCCAGGAACGACTAGCACATATGTGCGAGGGGAACCTTTACCTTTACCTTTACTAATCAAGGAGAGAAGCAACCTAGAACTAAGAAGAGATTTCCTGATAGAACAATTAACCAGTGGAACGGTTTGCCTCCAGAAGTTGTGAGTGCCCCATCGCTGGAGGTTTTTAAGAAGGGATTGGACAGCCATTTGTCTGAAATGGTGTAGAATATCCTGCTTGAGCAGGATGTTGGATTAGGAGACCTTCAAGATCCCTTCCAACTCTGCTACTCCATTGTAAACTCAGGGGAGAATAGGAAATGCTGGGTCAATCCTTGTCTGTGAACATGCCCAGTTTGGTCCTCACTCTACCTACTGTAGTATTTCTCTCCCCATACCTCAGAGGCTTCACTCCTCTCAAAAAGATTGTCCATCTTTTCAATAGATCAATGCAGATCAAACCGGTTATATTCTAGTTGAAGGCCAGTTGTTAGCTAGTCATGCATAATCATCCTTCACCTACCTGCTTCCTTTTAAAGATGCTTGATTACAATTTTCAAAACTTCCAGTATCTGTAAAAAAAAAAAAAAATCAAAACTGGATGAAAACAGGTTGGTGAAAGAAAGGCATCAAGGATTTTCTTCCTTCTGCTCTTGGATTTCTCTGGATAGATCAAAGAGCTCATTTGATTTGCCTTCCTTTCTTGTAGCTTCGGTCCTTCCCTTTGCCCGATTTCCCTTTGTTCCTCTCTTCTTGAGCATCCTGGGAAACCTAACCTTCAGGGACAAGCTGTGAAACTTCTAAAAAGGCAAACTTTTGAGCCGAAAACACGGGGAGATAACAACCTCTCTAATGACTTATCAAGCCAACATTGGCTTTTCATTATAGGGTAATGCTAATAATGATTATTAATTTACCTACCGTCATCGCGAAGAGATGCTGAAGTCAAGGCACTTTGGCTTGTGAGTGCTGATCACATCGCCTGCATCTAATTTACCATATTCACAATCGATACCAATCAGTCGGCTAAATGAGCCAAGATGGCACCAGTTCAAGACGAGCAGAGTCTCGCAGAAGTTGATATGGCTCGAAGTGTTTGCAACTTTGGAACTTTTTTAGATATTTGGTTCGTTGCCTTGGATCCCTTGTTTCAGATTCTGGGTTGTTGGTTGGGTTTTTTTTTTTTTTTTGCTGCTTTATCTTCCTTTTGCACATTCTAACTTGTTTACTCTTTTACTAAGCATTTTTAAATTAACTCCCACCCAAAGGACCACCGAAAGTGCCCTGAAGTATTTGCTTTCAATCAGAGAGCAGTGGGCTTCATTTATTTTCTTGACATTATCTGCACCTAGTGAGGAAGCAGCAATATACCCCTAGCACGCCTTGCAAATACACATTTCAGTCTCAAAGAATAGAGGAAAGAAAGAAGCTAAACCTAAGGGACCCTAGAGTTGTTTTTTTAAAAAATGAAATCTTTATGCTTAAATGGGTTACATTATTTCTGTAAATATGAACTGTCTGTCTCCACTTTGGAAGAAAAAAAATATGTTGTCTGCTTCTCTTCTTTTTAAAATTAAAACCAATATGTGGAAAAGTCATTGATTTCTACACATCAGGAATTTGCTCAGGCTGGAAGGCAGTTTTCCTTCAAAACAATAGCGCTATCTTGCTTATGAGCCTTATCTATTCCTTCACACCATCGTACTTGGCTAGCAGCTTCGAGAAAAGGGTGTGCAATTCTTCTGTGTGGATTCAGGATCTTTAAGGCATAAAAATCAATACAAGTAGTCCATGCTTTGGCACCAGCAACGCTGTCACAGTCATAAACACAAGATTACACGACCACCATTTGTGACTTCCTTCTGGCTTCCCTATTGATTTTGCTTTTTGCATGCCAACAGTAAAGATTATGATCATGTGATCACGGGACACTGTGATGTCATAATTGTGAGCCGGTTGCCGAGGCCCTAAATTGCAATCATGTGACCGTAAAGACACTGTGATGGCCACAACTATGAGGACCCAAACCCAAACCCTAACCCTATGAGAACCCCATCCCTAACCCTAGCCCTAACCCTATGAGGACCCTAACCCATACCTAGCCCTAGCCCTAGCCCTAGCCCGAGCCCGAGCCCGAGCCCTAACCCTAGCCCTAACCCTATGAGGACCCTAACCCTATGAGGACCCTAGCCCTAGCCCTAGCCCTAGCCCGAGCCCTAACCCTATGAGGACCCTAACCCTATGAGGACCCTAGCCCTAGCCCTAGCCCTAGCCTGAGCCCTAACCCTATGAGGACCCTAACCCTACGAGGACTCTAACCCTATGAGGACCCTGACCCTAACCTAACCCTAGGTCTACTTTTGGAGTCACCTTCAAGGTGAGAGATCTGAGGGATACTGACCGAATGCCTTTTTTGCATCCTTCCCCCCAAAATTCCTGGCTTCTACTGTATGTGACTGGAAGGTGTTAATAAAGAATTTCCTTCCTTTGTCTCCTATCTTTGCTACGTAGAAATATCCACAGAACCCATGGCAATAAGTGTTGCAATAGACCAGGGGCATCAAACACAAGGCCCACGGTCGGATCCAGCCCTCAGGGCCTTCCTGGAAAATGTAAGGGGCCGGCCTGTGTCAGTTCAGCCTGGTCTACCCAATGCGAAGAGGAAACATTGAGCCAGAGTGGCTTCGGCCTGATCTACCCAATGAGAAGAGGAAACATACCAGCAGTTTGGGGATGTGGCGTCAAGCTGGCCATGCCCACCCAGTTGGCCACACCCAACCCAGTCAACCACACCTGCCCGCCCCCCCAAGGTCAACCACAGCCCTGATGCGGCCCTCAATGAAATTGAGTTTGACACCCCTGCAATAGAACATGACATTCCTCGGCTATGAAACTGCATCCAGTGCCAGCACAGATTTAGATGACAATCCCTACATCCACTTACTCAACGGTAAACCCTTTGGAATCCACTGTTACTTAATATGCCTAAACCAAAACTGTGGTCATGTCTCAAGGCCACAATTGTTGCTGTTGTTATTGCAGATGTTGAATGTCCTCACGTCTGGTACCAACCCGAGGTCATCTCACTGGAACATTGGTTTGGTTATCTACTCTAACATAGAGTTTCAAAGCAGAGCAGGCTGTTCTTTTTTGGAACAGAAAATTGCCGATGCCTTTGAATAGCTAGTGCAATTTGTTAACACAATTTGAAAAAAGAGAGATTTGAGAGCTTCTAGCCTTACCAAATGCAGGCAAACAAATTCAGGTGAATGAGCTCACCAGCTTCGAAAGCTTAAATGTTTGACTTGTTCTTCCACTCAAAAAAAGTATGAAGACTGGCTGCAGATTAGAAGTCGTGTAGCTAAAACCTGGGCAAAATTTGTCATTGTGACAGCATATTCAGGAAAGGTAGCTAGATGAGACACCAAAGTCATACTGAAAAATGCTTCTGCTCCCTGCCTGGTTCAACTTGAAAGAAATTGCGAAGGAAAAACAAAATAATTTTTCCTTTGTTTTCCCTTCCAGTTCTTCTGATGCATGAGCTTTTTGACGTTGTTTTTTAGGAGTGATAGGTAGCGTCTGGTATTACTTTATCAAGGCACCGGCTATCCTTCAAACTGGTTCTCCATTTGTAAAATTTTGCTGCCATTCTCGTAGCTCCTGGGACTGTGTATTTGGGTTTTGTCAGAGTGCGCACAGTGTGACTATGTGAGACAATCCAGGAGCAAATACAGTAAGCAGAGGTTTGTATTTAAATAGTGGTTTTATCTACAAAGAATATATACATATACGTACTTTAGTCAGACCTCAAATAAACAGCAATCAGCAATTACAGCACGGAAGCACACACGGAGACAGAGATATACCCCAACAGGGCCTCTTCTTTTTACAGGCTCTTAAAGTGATATCAGCCCAAAAACCTTGCTGACTCATTCCTAGCATTACATCATCATAGCAGCTGGTCCACTCTTAAATCATTATCCTGACAGGTTTTAATAGGATGGGCCCTCCAAAGGTGAAGCTCTCAGTGATGTTGTTTCCTATCACTATATATATATATATATATATATATATATATATATATATATATATATATATATATATATATATATGTATATGTATATGTATATGTATATGTATATGTATATGTATATGTATATGTATATGTATATGTATATGTATATGTATATGTATATGTATATGTATATGTATATGTATATGTATATGTATGTATATATATATATATATATTTATATATATATATATATATATATATATATATATATATATATATATATATGTATATATATATATATATATATATATATATATATATATATATATACTGTATAGTATATATATATAACAGTATACTGTTTCCTTTCTGTCCCTTAATTCCATCATTAATTTGTCCATTTCTGTGCATTCTAACACCTTTTTTTATAATCATTGTGTTTGATGTTGTTGTTTCCAATTTTGGGCAAATGCCGTGCTACTAACTTAACAACTACAGTGAATCACTTAACAACGGTGTCAAGAAAGTTTGTAAAATGAGGCAAAATTCACTTAACCACTGTCTCACTCAAGAACAGAAATTTTGTGCTCTGTTGTGGTTGCAAGCTGAGCACTATCTGTATTTACTTTTATGACAATTTAGGAATCTTCTTCTTCTTCTTGTGCCGTCATCAGACATTGGTGATCATGTTGGCAATCCTATTTTTGTCAACAGACGTATGAAAAAGTGCTGCTGAGTTTTGTCCAAACCAGTCCCTTAGGTTTTGAAGCCATGATGTTCTTCTTCTGCCTGGACCTCATTTGCCTTCAATCTTTCCCTGGAGGATTAAGTTGAAGTATGCCGTATTTTTCTGGGTATTGCATCACATGTCCAAAATATTCTACCTTTCGTTTTTTAATGGCTTTGATTATTTAGGAATAAACTACGGAAAATGTATGGCTTTTTAAAGGATGTTTTATTACGCGTTGGCAGTATTAAAGTTTTACTTCTTCTATAGATTAGAAGGAAGAAGTGTTCCTTTTTCTACTTCCCTCGATAAACTGTTGATAAAAGGGAATATAAGTTTTACTTGTGGGCTCCCAGTTTAAACAACCCCTCTGAATATCAGAAAGAAGAAAAAAAGAATCTAACTAATGGGTGTTTTTGTAATGAGACCTCCATCTCCTTTGCATCACTCTACCTTCTATGGCTCCTAAAACCTGACAAAAGCACTAAGGACAGCCATCCGCCACAACAAAGTCACTCATCTCTAATTTAGAGCTGTCATTTGACTTCATCAGATATTCGGAAGATGAGCTGGTCTATATTTGGCTGGAAATTCCGGGAACAGCCATTAGAAGCCATCAGAAGAATGCAAGACTAGTGACTTTCCTTTTCCTTTTTCTTCTGCTCTTAAAAAGCTGGTCGTAAGTCACACAGTAAGGTGCCAGGCCAGGGGTGAAATCCAGCAGGTTCTGACAAGTTCTGGAGAACCGGTAGCAGAAATTTTGAGTAGTTCGGAGAACCGGCAAATACCACCTCTGGCTGGCCCCAGAGTGGGGAGGGAATGGAGATTTTGCAGTATCCTTCCCCTGCTACTCCCACCAAGCCACGCCTACAGAACCAGTAGTAAAAAAATTTGGATTTCACTACTGTGCCAGGCACACAATTTTCCAGAGATACAGTAGTGGCCAAAATTGTGGAAACCTTTTGGGAAAAGTGTATTTTCTAAAATTAGCTAATAACACCACTTTTTTGGGGGGGGGAGTAGTACCATAAAATTATATATCAATGGAAAGATAATTTAATCAAGAATGTAATGCAATAACTTTTATAAAGGATTTGCTATTAGAATAGCAATTACCATATAAAGAAGAAAAGTGAAACAAGTAGAAAAAATGACATATACAAAAATTATCACCATAGAAAAAATGAGAGATACAAAAATTATCAAATCAGTTAATATTTAGTTGGGTAACTGAATGACGGCCTCACAACATCTTCCCATGGAGTGAACCAAGTCTTTTAGTTCTGCAGCTGTTATAATGTGAAACCAAGATTGAATGATTGCTTCTATTAACTGGGTTTTATTGCTGGGTCACTTCTGACTAACAAGTTTTTTAGTCGGCTCCATAGATTTTCAATTGGGTGAAGGTCTGGGCTATTCCCAGGCCATTCCAGCAGTGGAACAGGTTTATCTTGAAACTCCAAAAGAAAAAAAAAGTGGTGTTATTAGCCATCAAACCTCAAAAATACACTTATCCCAAAAGGTTTCCACAATTTTGGCCACTACTGTACATGCTTGGAATATTTGCTGAAACAATGGGGCAGAAAAGCTTTCGTGATCTTTCTTTTTAAAGCATGTTCCAGTTTGATGGTTGACAAACCATCATATGTCCTTGTGCCCCTTTTAAAGCACCCATCTCTTCCCTTTTATGTTACCATCTTATTTCTGCTAGTTCACGCAAGTTTCTCTCTATATTCTGGATTCTTTTTAATGCTGAATTTCATATGCTCTCAGATTAGGTCATTTTAAAGTACTGTCCCACGGGGATATTACTATCATCATTTTATCTCTGCTGGAAAAAGTGCCTCCATAGCTCACGAGCAACAGATAACACCGAAGAAGTGTAATTAAGAAAACGGAAACTAAGATTAATAGACCAAATATGGCAAATCATGCTGTATGCATTAATTTACTGCTTTCTGAGCAACTTAAATATCTAATTTGTTAAAATTACCTGCAAGTGTCTGATAATTAAGCACAGATGAGTGCTATTTAATTTGCCTTTGGTTTAATTTCTTGGGACATCACATCATGCTTTGTGCTACTTAGGAGATGCTTAACAATCAGCCCAAGTTGTTGAACTGGGCGTATGAGATGCACCCTGGGGGTCGAGAATTGTGTGGGATCTAGAAGGGCCATGTAAGACAGAATCAAAATGGATAGTCTTCTCATTTTCTACCAGTGAACTCCATGCTTTCCCCGAGTAGAAATGTTATGATAGGCTGTGAGTTAGAACATAGAATTAATAAAGAGCGCACTGTAACAACATTGCAAAAAAGGCATTAAGACTTGTTAATCTAATCCTACATAGCTTCTTCTCTGGTGATATTGCACTGCTAACTAGAGCATACAAAACATTTGCTAGACCAATTCTTGAATACAGTTCATCTGCCTGGAATCCGTACTGTATATCAGACATTAATACACTCGAGAGAGTCCAGAGGTATTTCACAAGAAGAGTCCTCCGCTCCTCTGCTCGCAACAGAATACCTTATGCCACCAGACTTGAAATGTTGGGCTTGGACAACTTAGAACTTTGTCGCCTTCGGTCTGACCGAAGCGTAATACACAAAATTATCTGCTACAATGTCCTACCTGTCAATGACTACTTCAGCTTCAACTGCAATAATACATGAGCAAACAATTGATACAAACTTAAGGTAAACCGCTCTAAACTCGATTGCAGAAAATATGACTTCAGCAACAGAGTGGTCAATGCCTGGAATGCACTACCTGACTCTGTGGTTTCATCCCCAAACTCCCACAACTTTAACCTTAGACTGTCTACTGTTGACCTCACCCCATTCTTAAGAGGTCTGTAAGGGGGCGTGTATAAGCACACCAACGTGCCTACCGTCCCTATCCTACTGTCCCCATTTATTCGTACCCATTTCATGTATTCATAATCATGTTTATATTTATATCTGTTATCTTATACATGCTTGACAAAATAAAATAAAATAAAATAAAGTAATAGATAGATAGATAGATAGATAGATAGATAGATAGATAGATAGATAGATAGATAGATAGATAGAATTACAGAGTTGTAAGGTTGGTTCTCTCCTTGATTAGTTTCCCTCCATTGCTTCTTGTCCTGTCTTCTGGTGCTTTGGAGAATAGTTTGCCCCCCTCATCTTTGTGGCAGCCCCTCAATGTCCATAATTGTGTTATATGGTATCATAACATCCATAATGGTGTGTCCTATGGATCTCAACTCACAGCCTATCCCTTAAAGATGTTAGAATTAAAGAGTTGGTTCAGAAGTTATTATGAGACTCATTCAATCAAAATTTAGGCTCATTTGGGCTAAAGCAATCCTAATCATGCTCTGTTCTTCTCTCTTGCTTGTGGGAGTGGCTATCTAAGGAGCAGATGACCTTATTAGCCTCAAATATCACTATTGGCCTTTGTATGCTAAAAGCTACAGTATATTCCAAAGATTGGGAAGATTAGAGTAAAGAATTGAATGGGGCCAGACCAAGACTTAATTCAAACTTCATTAAAATAATTCAATCAACAAAGAATAATAAGGTAAACAAACGTAAATAACAGGTCTATTTCTTACTTAACGCAACTTTTCTCCCATCTTCTGGCACACTTAAATTAGCACTAACAATTTTAGGGAGCTGCATTAAGCTCTCTTGCCTCAGGTTGTTTACTTTGGGGCTAACCTAATTAGGAAACCAATTTACTTTTATGTTCATGTCCAGTTGTCTAATGTTATTGTCCTAACTGGTCAAGGCCATTTTCTTTGTTAAGACTACCTAAGAAAAAAGAGATCAGGTAGAGGAGAACAGAGAGGAAATTGTGAGCTGTTGATACAAGAACATAGTTGGAGATTTAGAATAGAATAGAATAACAGAGTTGGAAGGGACTTTGGAGGTCTTCTAGTCCAACCCCCTGCTTAAGCAGGAAACCCTACACCTCTTCAGACAAATGGTTATCCAATCTCTTCTTAAAAATTTCCAGTGTTGGAGCATTCACAACTTCTGGAGGCAAGTTGTTCCACTGATGAATTGTTCTAACTGTCAGGAAGTTTCTCCTCAGTTCTAAGTTGCTTCTCTCCTTGATTAGTTTCCACCCATTGCTTTTTGTTCTACCCTCATGTGCTTTGGAGAATAGTTTGGCTCCTTCTTCTTTGTGACAGCCTCTGAGATATTGGAACACTGCTATCATGTCTCCCCTAGTCCTTTTCATTAAACTAGATATACCCAGTTCCTGCAACCATTCTTCATATGTTTTAGCCTCCAGTCCCCTAATCCTCTTTGTTGCTCTTCTCTGCACTCTTTCTAGAGTCTCCACTTCTTTTTTACATCATGATGACCAAAACTGAATGCAGTATTCCAAGTGTGGCCTTATCCAGACATTATAAAGTAGTATTAACACTTTACGTGATCTTGATTCTATCCCTCTGTTTATGCAGCCCAGAACTGTGTTGGCTTTTTTGGCAGCTGCTGCACACTGCTGGCTCATATCTAAATGGTTGTCCACTAGGACTACAAGGTCCCTCTCACAGTTATTACTATTGAGCAAGGTACCACATATACTGTACCTGTGCATTTTGTTTTTCTTGCCTAAATTAGTGAAAAACCATTAGTGAAAAAGTTTGGCCACCACGTTAGATAAGGGTCTAAACTGCAGATCAAAATAATTCAGTGGATGTATTGCAAAAAAAAGATCAAGAATCCAGACGAGATATTCTGCCTTCTAAACTGTTCAGAACCCTGAGAAAATGAGATTATGGAATACTTCATTGTTAAAAAGAAATTCTTCAACAAAATAAAGCCATTTTGTCTATGCCTAAACTTCACACCACGTGCATATACAAGGATAGCTGCAAGGTGTGGTAAAAACAAGATGATAACTGTGCGATTAAAACAGCACTTCAAAAAAGTGGAGTATATGTGATACACCTTAAAAAGGCATGAAGATTTGATTGTATCATCACAGCTACCATCTTGAATTTGTTTGACTATACTCTACTGTACCCTTGACCATATCTTTCAAAAACTCTAACAGATTATTGAGATCTTGAATGGTCCTAGATATTCCTCTGAGAAGTAGTGATGGGGGACTAATATGGAGAAAAATCAATGGTCTGCTCTATCTTAAAGAGAGCTAGAATTTAAATTGTACTACAGTTGAATAAACCCAGGCTCAAAAACATCCTTACCCATGGAAGTTTACTCAGGAACTTTATCACTCTCAGTCCAAGCTATCCCAAAGAATGACTATGGTCGGTAAAAATGGCAGATGTTATGTGTCTTAACCACAGAAAGTTATTGAGAACATTGTTTTATTAGTAATAGTAATGCTCAGGTTGTTAATATTTAAATTATTAGTACACCTCATCATGATTTATTTTTAACAATAGTAATAAGACTTATATATTGCTTCATAGTCCTATTTAAGTGGTTTAGAGAGTCAGCATATTTTCCCCAACAATTTGGGTCCTCATTTTACCGACTTCAGAAGAATGGAAGGCTGAGTCAACCTTGAGCCGGTCAGGATCGAACTCCTGGCTCTGTGAGCAGAGTTAATCTGCAATACCACATTCTAACCACATGCGCCACCACCACACCATCAAATTTCTTCCTAAAAGGATCAGTACCCAAAGCTCGGATCAATCACACTGACTTTTTTTTTTTTTTTTTTTGAGGCTGCATAGATTTCCCTTAAGTTCACAACAGGTTGATGGTTACTATTCATGATGCACGAGGCACAGAGAACTCAGTGGTTCCCAGAGAAATATGCCAGGGTCTTTTTGATGAAACTTTTTTTTTAAACAAAAAATGCAAAGTACAAAAGACTGCATAAATGGTGCAAGACATTTTTATGAGTTACATCATAAGAAGCAAGAGAGGGTGGGGGGGAGAGCAATTCCATCAAACTGTCAGAATGCATTAACCTCCTTTCTTATTAACTGTATTGGTTTCTGGAAGTCAAAAAAAAAAGCTTGCAAGCAGAAAGGACGATGGCTGTTTTCTTTGAAACGGCCAAGAGAATATATTGTCATACGGTTGGCTCAAATAGTTCTGTCATTTTGAAACCCGTCCCTTATAAGCATAGAAGGGACGGGCCTGCTGAGGTTATGAAGTTCAGGCCATGTGTTCAAAGCAAAAGTCCATCTTCAAACAAAGCCTATAATTTTTTTTTTCTTGAATACATCAAGTGGAGGAGAAGTCACCACCTTCCTAAGCCATTTGTTCCATTCTCAAACGGCTCATGCTTTCAGGAACTTTTCCCAACACTCAACCCAACATTGGCTTTTCAGAGAAGGAGAGAAGGTAAGACAAGGGGGAAGAGAGGAGGAGAAGGGAAGGGGAAGTAGAGAAGAGAAGAAGAAGGTGGGGAAAGAAAGTTGGAAGGAGAAGAGGGAGAGGATAGGTTTGAGGAGAGAGATTGTTGTACAATAAAAAAGATGAAGTGGAAGAAAGGCAGCTCTGAATAAACTAATATAAATATATTAAGATAAAGAATGAATTGTTTAAGAATAAAAGAGGATAAATATGTATAAATAGTAAAGTTAGAATTTAAGGATAAATGAAGAAGATGTTTATGTATGCAAGTATAGAAATACTGAGGTATGTTCAAAAAAAAAAGGAAAAGGGGGGGAAGACGATATTGGTAAAAATTGTTTCCCATGCTGATCATTTTTTGTGCCCTTCTCTGAAAATCTTCCAGGGTACCTGAATTCCTTTTAGGATATAGAATAACAAGAGTTGGAAAGGACCTTGGATGTCTCCTGCTCAGGCAGGAAACCCTATACCATGTCAGACAAATGGTTATCCAATCTCTTCTTAAAAACTTCCAGTGTTGGAGCATTTACAACTTCTGGAGGCAAGTTGTTCCACTGATGAATTGCTCTAACTGTCAGGGAATTCCTCCTTAGTTTTAGGTTGCTTCTCTCCTTGATTAGTTTCCATCCATTGCTTCTTGTCCTGCTTCAGGTGCTTTGGAGAATAGCTTGACCCCCTCTTCTTTGTGGCAGCCCCTGAGATATCGGAACACTGCTATCATGTCACATTTCAGTATGTTAAAATGTGAGATTGAAACTGGATCTAGAACTGAGGATCTAGCTTGCTGTGTATAAAATAACTTCTTCCCTTTGTCCCCTTAGGAAGTTATAGATATTAAAAACCTGAATGGGATATGGAAGAGACAGAATGGATTAGCTGCGCAAAGAGTCTGCTTAAGGATGTGGCACGATAAATTCCGTGTTCTCCGATTCACTTATTTTGTTGCAATGTTCATTAATTAAATAAATAATCTTTTGCTGAAAGTCCCACCGGAACCAACATGTTTAATGAATTGTGCATTAACGTCTAAATAAATAAGACTTTTTTTTTCCACAGAAATCTCAGATAATTTAGGTACCTTGGACTGCGTGTATGCCTAATTGCAAGTTTTGGCAAAGTCCTGGCTATTAGGAAATTTTTTTTGATAGCAATTATTATGCTAATCTTACTTTCAGAATTTGAAAAGGCAGGCCAATATTTGAAAGATCTTCATTTGGAACAAAAATTACTGAGGTACTTTATTCTCTCTGGAGTTATCCTGCCTGCAATTAATAATGTAGAAATAAATATATACTGCCACATTTAATGAAATAAACCAAAAGAAGAATCAATTTTACCTTTCCAGTTGACAGCTCTTGAGTAGCCCATATAGGAATTTTAAAGATTAGCACTTTGATGAAGAAAAAAATAATCTCACCCTGTTTTTATGTTACGTGCATCTTATCAAAATTAAGATCTGAATAAAGCTGGAAAGCAGATATTTCTTTGTGGGATCATATGAAGCTTACTGATTTTTTTTTTAAGGCATCAAAAGATCTGACTTCCTACACACTGTGCCAATCCCCCCAAAATTGAAGTTTTAATTATTTGTGTCGAATAATTTATATAGAGTAAGTCAAAAAGCAATTCCAGAAGTTTGAGGATTTGAGGCATCGGGGAATAGATCTTTGCCTAGGGAAAGGAAGAGAGGACGGTAAATGTTACTGTGATTTAATGGTAATTCCATTTTCCCAAGGAACTGTATGTAAATTCCAAGCCAGGCACAGTAATCCAGCTACTCCGGAGGCTGAGGCTGGCGGATTGCTTGAGCTCAGGAGTTCTGGGCTGCAGTGGGCTATGCCGATCCGGTGTCTGCACTAATTTCGGCATCAATATGGTAGCAGACATGATAGCAGTGTTCCAATATCTCAGGGGCTGCCACAAAGAAGAAGGAGTCAAGCTATTGTCCAAAACAAGAAGAAGGACAAGAAGCAATGAGTGGAAGGTAATCAAGGAGAGAAGCAACCTAGAACTAAGGAGAAATTTCCTAACAGTTAGAACAATTAATCAGTGGAACAACTTGCCTCCAGAAGTTGCGAATGCTCCAACATTGGAAATTTTTAAGAAGATGTTGGATAACCATTTATCTGACATGGTATAGGGTTTCCTGCCTAAGCAGGGGGTTGGACTAGAAGACCTCCAAGGTCCCTTCCAACTTTCTATTCTATTCTATTCTATTCTATTCTATTCTATTCTATTCTATTCTATTCTATTCTATTCTATTCTATTCTATTCTATTCTATTCTATTCTATTCTATTCAGTGTTTCTTCTGCTAAGTGAGACATTGGTTAAATGAGTTTTGCCCCCATTTTAAGACTTTTCTTCCCACCGTTGTTAAGTGAATCATCGCAGTTGTTAAGTTAATAACCTGGTTGTTAAGTGAATCCGTCTTCCCCGCGGACTTTGCTTGCCCAAAGGTCGCAAAAGGTGGTTTACATGATCTGGGGACACTGCAACCATCATAAATATGAAACAGTTGCCAAGCATCCAAATTTTGGTCATATGGCCATGAGGATGGTCATTAAGTGTGAACAATGGGATTTTTGCTACCAGTTCTCAGAACCACCTGCCATCATTGCTACCGGATAGGACGATCCGGTCCGAACCGGGAGCGTTTCACCCCTGATTTTTCCCTAATGTATAGTTTCTCAGGAGAAGCTACAGTATGCTCCCTATTCATCATGTCCTATTAGTATTTTTCCTTCTAGGTATGTCCCCCTCTACATATCATTCTGTATCCCATTTTAAGCCGGAGAACTGCATCACTATATTTGCAAAAAGCACAAAACTCAAATTATATCCATGTTTCACTTCATATTTTTGTTTGAAAACGCAAGCCGAATACACTTTAGTTCCTTTCCTAGCTGTAATTCTTAAGCCTAAAAGATTTAAGATATTAATTATCAAGTATGGTATATAATTTATTACAGTCTGTTATCTTTCCTTTAAAAGCAATCTACCACTGGGGGAAAAAGTAATCATACACAATTTGTATGCATTGATGACTGGTTGCAAGTCAACGGGGCAATTTATACAATTTATGACTTCTGGAGTTGGAGGCAGCATATATAATATTGCTTCTACCAATTTTTTTTTTGCCCACAACAATAACAACTCTGTGAAATTGGATGGGCTAAGAGAGATTTGTTTAGGGAGATTTGTTTAGGGAGTCATCCAGGTCATGGTAGTCCCAACGATGCTTTTCCAAAAGGCAACTGGACTTTGTTTTTCCTTGAAGAGGTTTCGCTTCTCATCTCAGAAGCTTCTTCAGTTTCTCCGCCATTCAGTCAGAACTAAAGAAGCTTTTTGGATGAGAAGCGAAACCTCTTCAAGGAAAAACAAAGACCAGTTTCCTTTTGGAAAAGCACCTTTGGGCTAAGAGGAATTGATCAGCCCACTTATGACTGTATGACTGTAACCTTGTTGCTGGTATCCTTAAGATTTATATTGATTGTTTCCTAATAGGATTTGATTGCTTATTTGTACCGTATGACCATCATTAAGTGTTATACCTTATGATTCTTGATGAACATATCTTTTCTTTTATGTACAATGAGAGCGTATGCACCAAGACAAATTCCTTGTGTGTCCAATCACACTTGGCCAATAAAGAATTCTATTCTATGGAAATTAAGGAAAGAGAAAATTTGGACTATTATAGAGTGTGAAACAAATTCTATAAATGGATAGAAAAAAGAAATCTAAACAAGATTCTACTATTTATTGAATGTTTTGATATTGAACTTGTTCCTGTTTTGAAACTCAAGAAGAACTGTTTTATTGTGTATGACTACAACTGGTAAGAAGACTTTGTACTTGAAATATCCCTGGACTTGGATTGCTTTTGGATTTTGCTTTACTTTTTTTAAAAGTAAAAGACTACAACAACTCAGTGTGTTTGTATGTTGACTGTGATTGTTCACAACCACTCCCAGTTGCTTTTCATGTGTTTACTCAAAGGGTACTCTGCTCAATAACCTACAACATCGGTTATGAGCCAAGAATATCCTTAACAGTGTGTAACAACACAACCCAATTTATGCAGTGTCCCATGAGCACGTGACTATGTTGTATGACAGTTTTTCTGAAAACTGGGACTTCCTTTCGGTTTTCAACACAGCTGTGCCATAGCATACTATGGGTTCGCTTGATGACAGTGTTTGCTTAACAACGGTTGCTTAAAGATAAGAAATTTGGGTCGGTCATGTTACTGGCCTGTTTTACAACCATTATGACTAATGCCCCTAATAGGCAGGCTGTCAACTTCCAAAACGTCCCTGGCCTGCTATCAAGTTGCCATAGACAAGCGGGATGGGAAACAGACGAAGCAGCCGGCAGCCAAAGACAGGAGTGCATTCCAGACATACCTTTCTCAAGGCCATATCCCAGGATTACCCACCACGGCTGGAGGGGAGTGGTCTCTACAACCCGTGAAATTGCTCCGTTGGCGAATGTGATTGATGACACACCCTGGGGGGAGGGGGGGAAACAGGGTCATGATTAGAGCCGTAAATTGCGTCAGATCAGAGTTGGCTTCATTTGGGAACGTGCCGACATGGAGCTCCTAATAAATAACTGGATTTCTTTTGAAGCTTGGCTCGAGACTCTTGATTTAATTAGGGCATCCGTCGGAACCCTGACACAGGCTCCATTATGGTCAGAATTTGAGAACTACCTATATAACCAAATGACTTCTCTAGAAAGCTGAAGTAACAGTCACCTAGTATTGTGTACTTTAAGTACTATTTCCAATTTCCACCCCCTCCAGGCTCCAGAGTATCCATTTTCCTGAACAATAAGACAATGACTGGTTTTTAGAGGTGGTTCCAAAGTCTGCCAATCCTGTTTTAATGAGTTTGGATAAAGGGGTTAAGGTATAGGAGCAATGGGGAAAGAAGGCTACCCATTTATTCATGCTTGTATGCCTTCCGTCTAATTTAATTGTGCAAATGGAGCCAATTGATTTTCACATTTAATTAATTATGAATTATTGGAGGCAATCCAGCTGCAGGAAAAAAAAATGTCAAGAGGAGGTCAGGAGGAGCAGAAAACTTTTAGCTGATGACATCTTGCTCACAAGATGAAACCTGTCTTGCTGTCTACATATATCTGGATGACCTTCCTTCAGAGCACAAGGAGGGAGTCGGTAGCAACTGGAGCAAGCAACAAGGATGGAAAATGGGTGTGACACTGCCTTTATTTATTCATTATTTATTTATTATTTGGCTATCCAAAGAGACTCTTGGAGGATTACAGTGCAGTTAAAATTATAAATATAAAAACAATTACAAATTAGACAATTAGTTCATTCCTACATTCTTGCCAAGTATTCGGGGAGTGGGAGGGAGGCCGTTTTCGCTCTCTGGAGGCTTCAGATAGGCCTGCTAGGCCCAAAACAGGCGCCGGGGGGGGTCGTGCACGCATGCACGGGGGAGTGTAGGGGGTTTACGTGCGCATGCGCAGGGGAGCACGGGGGTTCATGGGCTCATGTGGGGGGCGGGCATGGGGGGCATTGAATTATGGGTGTGGGCACACGCACGTGTGATCCCCTGCACTTCCCCCTGCTTTTGGCACGTGACGGCAAAAAGGTTAGCCATCACTGACCTATAGCATAAAGGGCTTTAAAGGTAACAACCAACACCTTATGGACTTGCATCCACCCATCTGATGGCATTTTCACCACATGATCATCATGAATATATCAGGAACCCTGGTGGGCCAGTGGTTAGATTGCAGTATTGCAGGCAAACTCTGCCCGCTGCCAGGAGTTCGATCCTGACCAGCTCAAGGTTGACTCAGCCTTCCATCCTTCCAAGGTTGGTAAAATGAGGACCCGGATTGTTGAGGATAATATACAAATAATGCTTCCACATGGATATCACCCAACATTGCTATAACAATGTTGTATAGGTAGCCATGCAAGAAGATACAACCTTTGTTGACTCGAAGGCCACGCTCTTCTTTTGTACAGCAAGGAAAAACTCATTGCGTGGCAAACTTAGGAGGAAATAAACTACTGTATTACCTACAAGCAAAAAGTCCATGGATGGTTAGAGACTGCAATTTTATTTGTGAAAGGGATTTTAATGGTAAACAAAATCCCAATCACATTAATTCAAAATACCTAAACTTTCAAAACTTGTTCCGTTGGAATAGCCTCCCAGCTAAGAATAGAAAATAATCCACTTGGCAATTTTTGGTACTATTTGCCTGCTTTATGCGTAGACAGATGATTCTGGATATCTTGAGGGATTATGGTAAATATGTCTTGAGAACAGAGGAAGTCATTTGAATGTATAAATCTCAAAACATATTCAGGCTTTGGGGACAGCTTCCCTTAAGCACAGCACCTTGGGAGACCTCGGGAGAAGTTAAAAGAGGCTACAGTGGCTCCTCCGATTAAAAGAATGCAACAGTTTTCACATGTAGCACATCTGAAAATTGTCCCTTCAGATTTATAAAATCTACTAGAGCACTTGATCTGATCTGCTGGTAGGTTTGTTCATGTGCCAATGTGTGGTGTAGCAATTCTACCAATACATTTAGAATGGAATGGAATCAAGGGTGGGCTTCAAAAAATTTAGCAAGGGGTTCTCTGCTTGGTGGGCATGGCCATGATGCACCACAGTGGGGGGTGGGGCATTTTTGCCCTCCCCAAGCTCCAGAGGCTTTTCTTGAGCCTCCGGGAGGGTGAAAACAGCCTCCAGAAGCCCTCTGGAGGCTGGAAACGGGCCCATTTCTGGCCTTCCCAAACTTCTGGTAGGCCCATTTTTTGCCCTCCCCGAGCCTCCGTGCACGCCTTGTACTTACCTGCATCCAAAATGGGCTGCATGGACACTCCTGGGAGGGGCGGGGTGGGGCGGGGGAGCCAGCCAGGAGTGGGATTTGGGGGTTCTCTGAACTGCACAGAATCTTAGCTAGAGGTTCTCCCAAACCACTACGAACCCCCAGCAGCCCACCCCCGAAGGGAAGGGAAGGGAACGGAATGGAACAGAACACAACAGAATTCTTTATTGGCCAAGTGTCATTGGACACACAAGGAATTTGTCTCCAGTACCTAAACTCTCAGTGTACATTCAAGTAACAAGTGATAAATCATGATCATAGTCATAATAAAATACATTCATCATAAATCATAAGATATAACACTTAGTGATAGTCATAGGATACTAAATAAACAATCATCATAAATCATACTAGGATACTAAATAAAGCAATATAAATCATACGATGCAAGCAGCAAGTTATAGTTGTAAAAAGATAAGGAGATAGGTAATAGGAAAGACGAGAAGAGTAATAGAAATACAGCCTTACTAGATAGTTTTACAGTGTTGTGGGAATTAGCAGAGTGATGGCATGGAGGAAAAAACTGTCCATGTCCTTTGCTGGCTGAAAATAATGAGAATTGTAGCCAATTAGAGGCCTGAAGATCAGAGAAGGTTAACTAAGAATGGCCTGACTTCAACACATTAAATTTTCATGATGAAAAAGAGAGAAACAGGACACGAAGTTTGCAAGAGGACAATGCAGGGACTTGGAATCCGAGCCTTCCTAATAAGCTCCTCTATTCTTCAGAATTATTTTGGACATATTTGCTGAGATTTGCAACTTACAGGAATCCGATAGGTTCGCGGTAAGGCGTAGTGTATCCATAAAGCCCCAACCTAATTAATTTGAAGGCCCTGTGTCCCAGGTGGTTGTACAGGTAGTCTGTCATGCCCCCATCAGAGCCTGAATCTGAGGGGGGAAGATGAATTGGAACCTGAGCCGGCAGAGGTTAAGGGGGCGGCTTCATTGGCTTTGGAGGAAAATAGGAAAGGGCAGGGCCAGTCTGGCCAGGGCTTTTCAGGATTGGGACAGCTTGTAGACAGGGAGGAACAGGGGCAGGATGAATATGAGAAACAGAGTTCAGGCGAGGAGCAAGGACCACACCCTCCTGATCCGAGGGCACAGAGAGTGGAGAGAAGGCGAGAACAGCACAAACTGAGCAGGCTACTCAGGAGAAGAGTGCCCCACCCAGCTTCACAAGGCACACGTGGGGAATGAGACTTAAGGAGATGCTGTGGGAGGGGCATTTGTCGGGAACAAACACTGAGTTCCTGAAGTATTGAGTGCTTAAACTTCCCAAAGTCCTTGCATTCTTTCTGGCTTTCTGGACTAATTACCTGGATCCTTTGCTTCCTGAACTCCTTGATTTGCCCTGCTGGATTGATTGCTGTGCAGCCTTGGGGTACACAGCACTGGGCTGGACTATTTGCAGCCAGAGGCTGCTTGAGGTGTGTGTGGGGGGTTTGACATCACTTTGCTCTGGGACTGGCCAGAAACGTGGGAGCATTTGGGAAAATTTGGAGCAATAAAGAATGGTTTGAACTGCCAGCTGTTTGTGTTATCTCTGTGCTGTGCCCCGGGTCATCACATAGTCCTTGTTTAGCAACCACAATTGTGACTGGCACGGTTGTTAAGCAAAGTGGTCACTGAGCGAAACCATCCCTGTGTTCATGATCTTCAACTTTCCTTTGCTTTATAGCCCTGTGAAGGTTATAAATACAGGCATTGGCCACATTTCATCACTGTCGTAATTGTGAGTGGGCATTAAACGAGGCAATCACTGTACGAGAACTGCCTGTAATGATAATCTTCAGACCCTACTAATTTGAGACATTAGTTGATATTAGTTTTTGGTGCAAATCAAGACTCTTCCCTGTAATTGCTGTTGAAGCAAAGAAAGGAACATTCTAGGCACATCTTGAATGTTCAGCTGTCACAGGGAAAAAAAAGAGCTTTAAAAAAAAAACTTGGGGAGAGATAAGGCAAAGGCAGTGTTAATGCAAATAGCAACTCTACGAAATAATGCAGCAAAATCACTGTAGACATATTCAATACCCATATAGATGGAGGCTGTGCAGAGATCTAGACTGAAAAAATAAATGTGATTTGCAATCCATGTAGCATTCCATACCTTTGTTGTGGCCCATCGGCAGCCTGTGCAGTTAGTAGCTGATTCCGACAGCGAGGAGGCTGGTGTGGTGCTGTGCCAGCAGCCTGTGAAGCTGGCGCTCGAGTCAGACAATGAGGAGGCTGGAGAAGATATGGTGCCAGAGGCGGGGATTCAGCCAGGGCCTTCAGAAGCTCCCTTAAGTGAAGAGGACGAAGAGGAGGAGCCTCTTCTCGATGCACGAGTGTGCAGAGCAGGAGTGGCTCCTCAGGAGGAGGTCTCCTCGAGAGTAAGGCTTGGGGCTAATTGGTCACTCCCCTAGCCTTTTTAAGGAAGGACAGCAACTGAGGCAATTTGCAGGAAACAACTTCGTTCTTTTTCCTTCGCGTCTTGATTCCAGAAACATTTGATTCGGCTATTGTTTGTCTCTTGTCAGTTTTCCTGCAAATTGCTTCTGGGCCTTCTGGCAACCACAGTAAACTTACGGTTATCTGAAATACGGTGCCTCAGAATTGGGTGGTTATTCTTTGGATTCTTGTCGGCTGTTAATGAAGTTAAATTAATAACCCTTGTTCAGAAAAGACTGACTTAAATTGTACTTGTGTTCGAACAACTACTAAGAAAGCTCGTTAGTAGTCCTTAACTAGTAAACTAAGGTTTGTACAGACTTCGTGTGTGCTGCGTTCTTTGGGGTCTGTAGCTGGGGCAGGACAACCTTAAACCAAATGTATCTTTTTCTAGGTTCATCCAGCCATTGCGTAGGATCGCTATCTAAATCCAGGAAGCAGCTTTAAGGTATTCCCAACAGGTGCGACCTGCAGACCCTCACATGTGCTGAATTTCATTTTCTCCTTCAGGTCTGGATTTCTACGCAGCTCTGCGACTGTTGTCTTTCCTGCATGGGTACCACATTCTGGACTTTAAAAAAAAAAAACATGTGGGAAAGACAAACTAGGACCAGGAAGAAGAAAAGTTCTCAGGAACGACTTGCCAATGTTCTTGAGAGTTTCCGTGAGGGAAAAAATGATAAGAGAAATTGCTTTTGTTTATCGTTGACAAATAGAATGGTGAGAGGCTGGAGAAAGAGATGGTTTCTTGCATTTAGTGACATGCAGCATGTCTGGGTGACCTGAGATGACATTTTGGGATCCTGAGAATAGTTTTCTCTTTTAAAAGCTATTTATTTATTTATTTATTTATTTATTTATTTATTTATTTATTTATTCATTCAATTTGTATGCCGCCCCGCTCTGAATACTCAAGGTGGCTCACAATGCATTTAAAATCATTATAAAAAACTTTTAAAAATTAAAAACATTAAAACTCATTCACACCATTCATGGCTGGATCTCGCCAGATCGCAAGAGCGAGATCAACGGCCCCCAGGCCTGCCGGAAAAGCCAGGTCTTCACCGCTTTTTGGAAGGCCAATAGGATGGGGATGGTCCGGACCTCTTGTCCCAGCTTCTGCTAACCTAGCAGTTTGAAAGCACGTAAAAAATGCAAGTAGAAAAATAGGTACCACCTTTGGTGGGAAGGTAACAGCGTTCCGTGTGCCTTTGGTATTTAGTCATGATGGCCACATGACCATGGAGATGTCTTTGGATAGCGTTGGCTCTTCGGCTTTGAAATGGAGATGAGCACCGCCCCCTAGAGTCAGGAACGACTAGCACATATGTGCAAGGGGAACTTTTACCTTTATGTATAGGATTGGCTCTCTGGAATTTGCCGGATGTTGCAAAGCAGGCATTGCGATAATTTATTTAAAGGAGTATTATGAACCAGCCAATTAATTTTCCACCTTGAACGATAAAAGGCCATTCTTCTCATTTTGTTCTTTAAAAGCAGAGAATTTTGGAAGCCCTGGGGATCTGTTTGACATGACCCACAAATCAGTTTCCTCATCCACCACGCATGCAAGCTAACTCTTGAGACTAAAGGGAAGACCTCTGTCAAGATAAAATGAATTAAATGATCGTAAGATCATTCAGATTGTCTTCCCACTTCCCCCGCCATTCAAAGTGTTGGCAATAATAGTAGCGGTAGTAATCAGGCCCACCAGCAGCAACCGGTGGAAGTTACTTTGGGTTTTGAATTTCTGGGCATGTAGTCTCTAAAGAATCTTATAAACTTGTTTTCTGGAACTCAGATGTCATTTAAGATTTGTAAGATTAATAGAAATCTCCAAGCTGGCATCAAAGGCTATTCTGCAAGGAATTGCTTTGCTTAGTCACAAAGACAATCAAAGCAAGCACAATAGCAAACAGAAAATGAAAGGAAGTGCGTCTGCATAGACAACTGGGACAGTGTGCAAACAAGCCATGTAAAAAGCGCATTATTAACTGTGTATAAAAAGATACAGAAGATGGGCCAAAGGAATGGAAAGAGTCCAAACTGGAGAAGACTGAATACGTTTTTGTTCCTCAACTCAGGATCACAGAGGGTTAAGAGAGCACTGAACACTCAAAAGTGAGTGGCCAGATGAGGAGACCCAAACTCAATTGGTAGCTTCACATTGCAATAAAAAATGACATTGTCATAAAAATATCCCAATAAAAAACCAAAGATGAAACCACAAGCAATAAATCTTACTTTCAGAGGTTTATTTCATGAGCAATTTGGAACATGAGCAACCCTCACAACACAACTTATATCAATAACCCATTGCAATGAGGTCCAGAGACAATAGCTAGGTCCAGCAAGGAATAGCTATGGCCAGTGGCCCCGAACCCATCCCAAGACATTCTTCTTATACTTTTCTGCCTACACTTCACAACTTACTTCCTTGTTCTTTTTTACTGACAGACAGTCCCCATATATACCCGTGTACATCTCAAACCTCTAATCCATCGGCTTGTCAGACTTTGATGCTATCTCATAATAAATGAATTTCCAAACTGCCAATCTTTAAGGAAATCTTCTCTTTAATTGAGCACAGCAACCGGATCATGACTCGATGCGGACAAGACTGACCTTTTGCCCCCCAATCCCTCCCTTTCCGATCCCCAATTATCTGCTTCTCATTGGCTATCTTCCAAGTCACTCTCCTGACTTCTTGTCTTGTCATTTCACAGGAATGTCTCCTCCCGCCTCATTTCCACGACGACCGGGCTTCAAAGGGATTTAGCAGGCAAAAGTTCAGGGCTTATCTCTCTCCTCTCTATGCCAGCGGTGAGACGCTGACATGGCTACTTTCAGTTCCCTATTTCTCACAGTTTCTTTTTTTTTTTTTGAGGATTTTTTTTTATTTTCTCATAAACTTATCTTAAATGTACAGTTTCTTATCTAACATACATGTTTTCTTTTAGTTTTCATACTAATACAATCTTCATCCTAAACAATTGAAGTATATTCGGGGTTGCTCTTCTACCATTTCATTTCCTTTGTTTTATAACAATCCTTCTTCTCCCTCTCCTCTCTTCTCACAGTTTCAACATTCTGATTCCAAATATATTTCAAAACTACCTACTTTGCAAAATCACAGCAACAGCTCAGCAGGATTACAAATAGTTCTGATGTACTTTGAAATCTTTCTATCTAAAACTTTGGTTCATGTAGTTTTTTTTAGGGCCTACTATCTTTCTGAGACCTATGGACTCTGGTAGTCCAATAGGCTATTTGACCCTTTCTCACAACATGCTGTCAATTTTGCAGCTACTAAGATTGTTGGATGAGCAGGCACAAAAACAGCCAGGGAGGTGATTGAAACCTGGGAAACAGACCCCTCATCAATCATCAGGAGCGCTGATTTACCCCCTGCTTATTAAGTACCGTATTTTTCAGAGTATAAGACGCACCTTTCCCCCCCAAAAAAGAGGGTGAAAATCTGAGTGCGTCTTATACTCCGAATGTAGCCCTGCCCAGCTTCTCAAATGGAGGTTTCAGAGGCTGAAAAAAGCATCAGGAACGAAGCTTCAGAAAAGAAGCCCCCAACAGAGCTTTAGAAAAAAAGCCTCCAAACAGAGCTTTAGAAAAAAAGCCTCCAAACAGAGCTTCAGAAAAAAAGCCTCCAAACAGAGCTTCAGAAAAGAAGCCCCCAAACAGAGCTTTAGAAAAGAAGCCCCCAAACAGAGCTTTAGAAAAAAAGCCTCCAAACAGAGCTTCAGAAAAAAAGCCCCCAAACAGAGCTTCAGAAAAGAAGCCCCCAAACAGAGCTTCTGTTTCGGAAGCTTTCAGAAGCAGGATTTTTTTTTTCTTTCTGAAACGGAATTTCAGAAGGTTCAGAGACAGAAAAGAAAGCAAAAAAAAAAAAAAAAGCAAGGCACAGAGCTCACAACCAAGGAACCTGTTGCTAAAATTCATCTCTGGGAACAGCTGATTGGGGGTATTCCGGGAGGCCGATCCCAGTGACCAACCCAGACTGGATCCTTAAAAATAAGCATTCACGTAGTACATAACTGGAAATTCTTTCCAAGTAACTTTCTACTTCTGCTTTCAGACATGCAGAGCCAACCTAGTCTTTTGCTCAGTTGGTTGGAATTGATGGGAATTTTGCAGGGGTGGCAGTCACTTACTTTCCCTACCGGTTAGCAAATGTGAGTGTGCGTGTGTTCACATGTGTGCCCGGCCTTCTGTGCATGTGCTTTGTTGGCGTGTGCACCTTCCGAGCATCCACCCGGCCTCAAAAACGTGCCTAAATAGGATGGCATAGAGCCGGGGTGGTTGGCTGGGCCCACTCGCGATTTCAGCTACCGGTTCGGGCAAACTAGTCTGAACCGGCTGAATACCAGCTCTGGAGTTGTGAGTCTGGGAGCATCTGATTGGAGCACTTGATCTTAAAGAAATCTTTTAACATGGTTTGGATTAGCGGTTGTCTGCCCAGGAAAAAGGAAGCCGTTCCTCTGTGGATCTAATTCAGCTGCATTTGATCCTTTAAAGCAGGGGTCCTCAAACTTTTTAAAGAGGGGGCCAATTCACGGTCCCTCAGACTGTTGGGAGGCTGGACCAGCTGGGTGGGCGTGGCTACGTGGTCATATGACGGGTGGGTGTGGCCAATTTAGCAATCCAAACAATACACACAAATTAAAGTTTATGCTCCTGGGGATGAGAAGCAGGTTAGTGAAGGGATGTGGCCGCCTTGGTGTGTGTGTGAGGCACTTCTGTTTGTGTGTGTTTGTGTGTGTGCGTGTGTATGTATGTGTGTCTCCCTTTTTCTGTCTCTCTGGAGGCTGGGGAGATAAAAAATGGGCCCGTTTTTGGCCTCCCCGGCCTCCAGAAGGTAGATGGGGGCTGGCGGGTAGGTGGGGCAATGTGGATGGAGCAGCTGCGTGGTCCTGCATGGGCTGGATTAATGGCTTGGGTGGGCCGTATCTGGCTCATGGGCCGTAGTTTGAGGACCCCTGCTTTAAAGAGTCTTGATAGGTTCCCAGTCTAAGTAAGAAGAACCCCAGATTTAAGTTTGGGACTGCACCAGGAGTTCTGTTGGGCGGTAAACTGATAACTAAGGGAAATAGAAATGTATTAAAAAGGCAACTTTAAATGTCTTCATGGGTGTTACAACCAAATGCTTAATACAAATGTTCCTGCTTCAGTGACCAAACGTCTAGAAGCATTAAAAGAAAATTAAAGGTTAATGCATGCTGATAAAAAAGAAATAAAAATGACATCAAATGACATCCTTCATTCTGGTGACAGCGGGAGATCAAGGTTTATTTCTTCTAGGAACAGGCATAAACTGGGAGAAGCTGGTTCCAGTATCATAACAAGAAGATTTTTTTTAAGCCAATAAAAAGAGAGAAACCCAAATTATGTGGACTGATCATAAGAAAACATTTGCAATTTCCAGAACTATATATTTGACTGGTCCCCAAAGTACTGAACCTTAGATTCTGGAAGATATTCTTAGGCCAAGAAGAAAAAAGTTGTTCTTAGCTTAATTTGATACAGGTTTCAGTTTAACTTCCAAAATTACTTGTGGGGCTGCCTTCTTCTTACTGTTTCTGCCCATCCCACCAGATTTAGTAGAAAGGGCTCTCAGAATCTCTTCTACTAAACAATGTACCATATTTTTTGGAGTAGAAGACACACCTACCTTTTTTGGTGAGGAAAAGAAGAAAAAGAAATCTCCCTCTGCCTATGAGTAATTTTGCCTCGTTGCAGCAAACAGCAAACAACCTGCTTTACTTTCATTTTCGTTTTCAGCATAGCTTGATTAGCACAAAGGAAAAAAAATCTGCTCCAGCAATTTACCTCTTTGCAGCAAGCAGCAGAGGCCCTGCGCAAAACAGCTGAGAGCAAATCAGCTGAGAGTCGGGAGGCCGATCCAATCAACTTGTGCTTATTAGGCTGTGCTGAAGCTGAAAGGAGCTGGTTTTTTTGCTGTTTGCTTGCAAGGAGGTAACTGCTGTGAGGCAGAAGCCAAAGGGTGGGGCCAGTGGGAGGGCAGGGCTACATTCGGTGTATAAGACACACCTAAATTTTCACCACCTTTTATTGGGGGAAAGGTGCGTCTTATACTCCAAAAATATGGTAATCTTGTTGGACACTGGAATCATGCCTTCTCCTCTGTGGAACAGCATCCCCTGGAGATTTGGATGGCCCAATCATATTAGCCTGTCTCAAGACATTGAAAATCTGGGTGTTTCCCCCATATAAAGTAGTGGCTAAAATTGTGGAAACCTTTTGGGAAAAGTGTATTTTTGAGGTTTGATGGCTAATAACAGCACTTTAAGGAATGCGGTGACTCAGTGGCTAAGATGCTGAGCTTGTCGATAGAAAGGTCGGCAGTTGAGCGGTTCGAATCCCTAGTGCCATGTAATGGGGTGAGCTCCCGTTACTTGTCCCAGCTTCTGCCAACCTAGCAGTTTGAAAGCACGTAAAAAATGCAAGTAGAAAAATAGGGGCCACCTTTGGTGGGAAGGTAACAGCGTTCTGTGCGCCTTTGGCATTGAGTCATGCCGGCCACATGACCACAGAGACGTCCTCAGACAGCGCTGGCTCTTTGGCTTTGAAATGGAGATGAGCACCGCCCCTAGAGTTGGGAAGGACTAACACAGATGTGTGAGGGGAACCTTTACCTTTATTTTACCTATTAGAAATAGAGAGAATGCAAAGACGGACGAGGGCGTTGGAAATGGAAAAGAGAAAAAGTTGGCCAGCGGTATCACATGGATTGGATCATGGTACCATTTGATCATTTGCCAAATTTAAAATAATGGTGCCGTGAGAGTAGTCCATTTCCCTTTTGCCTCACGGTCTTTTGGTGATATGACACAACTCTGTTAGCGAGCATGATTGTGACAGATGGTAGGAGATCAAATGACTGGGTTGTGTATATTTTTGTAAAAGCAATTAGCTGCAACACACACAACGGTATTGAACCGAAGAAGACAAATAGATCTCTAGACGAGCATCCGGCATTGATCTTGTTGAAAACCGTCGATGAAGAATTCACAAAAAAGAGTAATGCTTCTTTAGTCTTGCATCAATAGACCTCTCATTCAGGTGGCAGAAGGTGGTCCTACTTTTCTGCTCGGTGTACTTCGTCGTGGCAAAAGGAAAAGGAAAAAAAAAAATCCATGACACAATTGATGTGAGTTGACATCCACCAGGGATAGTAATGACTCATGGTCTCTCTAGGTCTGTCTGTCTGCCTGTCTTTCTGTCTTTCTTGTACTGCTCTGCATTGCCAGATTCTATTTATGGCAAGCTGTTAAAATGCTAAAACACATGGGATTGCAAGAAATATTTTTGAGATTCAGACGCCAACCTACACACAACAGGAACAGCTAACGTTTGAGTTGCCAAATGCTCGGTGTCTCTTGTCAGTGTTTTTTCCAGAGATCGTTCTTGAAATGTAAAAAAAAAAAAAAAAAAAGATATTGAGATTCTGGAAAAAGTACACAGAAGAGCAACAAGGATGATTAGGAGTCAGGAGGCTAAGACATATGAAGAACGGTTGCAGGAACTGGGTATGTCTAGTTTAATGAACAGTATATCTAGTTTAATGGTTGCTGGAACTGGCTAGATCTAGTTTAATGAAAAGACAGACGAGGGGAGACATGATAGCAGTGTTCCAATATCTCAGGGGCTGCCCCAAAGAAGAGGGAGTCAAGCTATTGTCCAAAGCACCTGAAGGCAGGACAAGAAGCAATGAGTGGAAACTAATCAAGAAGAGAAGCAACCTAGAACTAAGGAGAAATTCCCTGACAGTTAGAACAATTAATCAGTGGAACTACTTGCCTCCAGAAGTTGTGAATGCTCCAACACTGGAAGTTTTTAAGAAGATGTTGGATAACCATTTGTCTGAAGTGGTGTAGGGTTTCCTGCCCAAGCAGGGGGTTGGACTAGAAGACCTCCAAGGTCCCTTCCAACTCTGTTATTCTGTCAATGTTGCCTTCCTTGGAATGGACACACACATGAACATACCCATGGCAGAAAACTACACACATTTACTTGTGAGTAAAATCCATTTATTTCAGTTCAGTTGCTTGAGAATTAAATGGCCTCATAGAGGCCGTGGCATGGAATTGATTCCTTTACAGCAAACCTATTGACAGCCATTTTTAACTATTTATTTTACTTAGCATGGAGTCCTGGGTATCACAGGATTTGGGTGATTGTCTCTTCAAGTTGGACATGGGGTTCCAAGCTTGCAAGGATGAATCCAACATGTCTTTTTATGGGGGGTGGGGTGGGGGGGGATATAATTTTTTTTTTAAAAAAAGTCAAGAGAGTAGCTACAACTAAGCTACAATTACAATAGAAGCTTCATGATTATGTGTTGAATTTTTATTTTACTGACAAAGAAATAAAGGGAGACTATTATTTGAGATGACACCGAATCCTGACAACTAGTAAGTGCCGCATAACAGGGGTGAGCTCCCCTTACTTGTCCCAGCTTCTGCCTAGCAGTTCAAAAGCACGTAAAAAATGCAAGTAGAAAAATAGGGACCACCTTTGGTGGGAAAATAACAGTGTTCCATGCACCTTTGGCACTGAGTCATGCCGGCCACATGACCACGGAGTCTTTGGACAGCGCTGGCTCTTCAGCTTTGAAATGGAGATGAGCACCGCCCCCTAGAGTTGGGATCGACTAGCACATATGTGCGAGGGGAACCTTTACCTTAGTATAGACTTATTTCAAGCTATTTAGCTCTCGTCAGCTAGCCATACCCTTTCTGGGATTTGAACCCAGGCTACTTGCATATTAGGTAGATGTATTAACCTCTAAACCACAGGCTCACCTCACTTTGTTAGCTATACCAGCGGAGACAGATTAAGCTCCATCCCATAGTTTGGTAGACCAGGTTGCCCTGATAGATGGGTCTCATTGGAAAAAAAACACTCCAAGTTTATAGCAATAGCACTTAGATTTATATACCACTTTACAGCCCTCTCTAAGCGATTTACAGAGGCAGCATCTTGACCCCAACAATCTGGGTCTTCATTTTACTGACTTCGGAAGGATGGAAAGCTGAATCAATCTTGAGCCTGGTGAGATTCGATCTGCCAAACTGCTGGCAGCTGGTGATGAGCAGAAGTAGCCTGCAGTACTGCACTCTAACCACTGCACCACCACAGCTCTTATGGTTTCAATTACATGGTTATGGACACTGTCCTGATTTTTAGACACCACCCCACGAGGAAATCTGTGAACAAATTCTTTATGTTCCCTCTATGCTAATTTCCAGGACTGCCTTTCCTGATTTGCACTATGAAAAATGGATTTCTGATGCCTCAAAAGTTCTTTCCCCATGGCCTCCCAGATTTTGTTTTTCTACTTCATTTTCCAGATACTCTAGAATCCCTTTCTAGTTGGATCTGTCTAGATGTGCGTTGTTGTATTAAACTTGACTTTATTGTGGTGAGATGTAACATATTTCAGCCTTACTCTATCGTTAACCTAGTTGTTCTTCCTAGAAAGCATCCCTAAGAAGAGTTTGCTCATGATTAAAACCCACAGGAGAAAATAGAAGGATGAGTTTCCTACACAGAATTACTTCTGACACCTGAAAATGAATTCCTGATGTGGAACATCATCTTGAGTACGGTGTAGATTTCATCATCTGCTGCTGAGAATATCTTGGGACAAGGTCTAAGAAAAACAGCTGGTGTAGTCTGAAGTATGAATGACAACAATTGCCACCACGCTTAGGTGCCCACAACTTTTCCCTTCAGATCTGCAGGACATTCCTTGTTAAATCCAGCCAAGTACGCTAACAGTAACAGATGGTTTGCATCTTGTAAAACTAGCTTATAAAAACATCGGAATCTTTCTCCTTTTTTCAAATGAGTTTTCTTTTTCAAAGTTAGTATTTTATACAAAACCGTGGTGCTATTAATACTTTTGAAAGATCCAGATGTGACTCCTACTCACTGGGGAAATGCAAATCGTGCATTCGCTCCATTTCAGAAATAAAACTTAATGCAATCAGTACATCACTTTTTTTGCACAGCCAAAAGAGTTGGGACAAACACCCATCAATCTATTTTGGCCCCCACTGAATTAAAGGCCACCTACTTAATCCCCAACCATCATCATCATCATCATCATCATCATCATCATCATCATCATCATCATCATCTGCTTTAAAATATTTGTGTGCTGCTTTTCAACACAGTTGAAGTGCTACAATTTGCAGCACATATCCAGAGATCTAGTTTCACTGCTCAAGAGGTACGATTTAAATTATGTAATCCACGAATGTTCAGTCAAGACCAAATGCCTAAATCTGGGCACTCCCTTTAAATCAGGGGTCTCCAACCTTGGCAACTTTAAGCCTGGAGGACTTCAACTCCCAGAATTCTCCAGTCAGCTTTGCAAATTCTGGGAATTGAAGTCCTCCAAGCTTAAAGTTGCCAAGGTTGGAGACCCCTGTTTTAAATGACTGGGGTCCATTAAGACTATTGAATGTATGCTCTGCCCTTTCTAAAGTTATCTACTTGGAAGATACAATTCAAGCATTCCAATGTTGTAAATCATTGAAGATTTGATTTGAAGGATCAACAGAATTTGAAGAGTCCAGTCAAGTTGATGAATTCTTAGCAATAGCAAGTTTGGTTGGAAAATTTTACATCTGAAGGGTATCCAGGTTGAAATTGACATAACAGCACATTAGATCAAGCTTCCCCAGTATTAATGTATAGTTTTTAGGGTTGGACCATAAAGAAGGGTAAGTGCTGAAGAATTGATGCTTTTAAAGTGTGGGTGCTGGAGAAGAATCTTGAGAGTCCCTTGGACTGCAAGGAGATCAAATAAATATGAGCCAGCAGTGAACAGAAGCTGCCAAAAAAGCCAACACAGTTCTAGGCTGCATAAACAGAGGGATAGAATCAAGATCACGTGAAGTGTTAATACCACTTTATAAAGCCTTGGTAAGGCCACACTTGGAATACTGCATCCAGTTTTGGCCACGATGTAAAAAAGATGTTGAGACACTAGAAAGAGTGCAGAGAAGAGCAACAAGGATGATTAGGGGACTGGAGGCCAAGCCATGCCCACAGAACCAGTAGTAAAAAAATTTGGATTTCACCACTGAGTTCAGCCCACATTACTTAGGAAGCTGAAAACAACCATGAGTACATCTGTGGAGGCGATTAACCTAAGGAGTTACCTTATTTTTTAAAATACAATGCTTGCTCTCGTTTCCTTTTAAATCTTAATGCAGAATCGTCTTTCATATTCGACTTCTAGCAAAGTTGGTGGAGGCAAGGAAAAACGATTGTGAGGTTCATACCAACCTAACCGAGCAGAACATTGCATTAACATGATAAATGAGGGTGCTAGAAGGATGGAATTTGTCAATGATATTCTCTCATATCTCGGACTCCACGCCACAATTAAAAAAAAAAAAACATACAACGTTATCAGACAAGAACACTTGTCTACCTCTGATCCATTGTTGGCCTCCTTCTATTTCCTAGAATTACAATGACAGATGAAATTGTAATACTTCAAATGTGTTGATTATGGTGATTTTGAGCCCACTAGAGTATGACCACTCAATAGATAATTGACTATGTCCTTTCAGATACAATTTACATTAATGATCCCTGAGTGTGTTTGTCTATGTATTATATTATCTGATCAGCTGCTTCCTTTAATAAGAACTCAGTAATGGAGAAAACGGAATATTTTTGGATTTCTTGTGATGGATCTGAAGCCTTAAAAGGGACATACGGTGAATGAAGACTGGCTCCAGTTGTTGTTTTTCTTTTTTGGTTTACTTTTTTTTTTTAAAGGAACACATAGAAATAGGGGGGGAAAATGGAATGAAACAATTACCAGGTAAATCAAGAAACCTTTGTCTCTAGACAGCGTGGAGAAGAAAATACTTACTGCCACTGGCATAATTTCCAGTTTTGGACTGCTTTTACCCTCCAGCAAAATAATAAATTATAAAAAGGACAAGAGACACTGTTGCCGTTCCATAAAGTTAAGTAAGCAGCATCATAACTCTCCCGTTTGTTCTCTGTGTTTGTCTCAAAATAATAATATTTTGAGATAAAGGTAAAGGACTCTCCTGTCCAGTCATGTCTGACTCTAGGATGTGGCGCTCATCTCTGTTTCTTAGCTGAGAGAGCTAGCATTGTCCAAATACATTTTTGTGGTCCATGTGGTCAGCACACACCGAGGTCAGTGGTGGGAACAGCAATTTGAAGCTCAGTTGCTGATTTTCTAAGGCAGCCCCGGTAAGTAGAATAGCGGAGGCGTGGAAATCAGCTGTACCGCACGAATCAGCTGAGCCAGAAAGAAGGAAATATAGGACAGGATAGGGTGAGGGAGGGTGGGCGGGGCCAGCTGATTGTCGGCGCTACCAGTTTGCCCGAACTGGTCTGATCCGACTGAATACCACTTCTGATTGAGGTGCATGGAACACTGTTACCTTCCCATCAAAGTAATACCTATTTATCTACTCACAATTGCATGCGTTCAAACTGCTAAGTTGGCAGGAGGTAGGGCACATAACAGGAGCTCACTCCGCCACATGGCACGCGGGTCTTTCCAGCTGACAAAAATCAGTGTCTTTTACCGCTGAGCCCTCTCTAATTTTGAGATAGCCATGGAAATTGTAGTCCCAAATATCCAAGGAGTACCTAGTGCGTGTCATTGGGTGGTGTGAGCCTTCCTCAACGCTCAACACAAAAACAGATTGTGAAGTAGGAGAGAGCAATCAATCAAAGTTGGTTTTGAAGGAGAAGGTTGCTTTTGAGTTCACTCGGAAAGGTTGCTCATCACAACTCAGGCAATGTGACTGTGATGGAATGTTGTCGAGATTCCCAGGAGGGAGGGGCTGCATTCCAGAGGAGCAAGAGACCACTCAGTTCAGATAGTTTGTGTGAGCGAAAGAGGGTGAAGACGGCTCCTCCGTACTAGTTTCCAGAGTATATGATTTCTGGAAATGTAGCGTGCTTTAGTTTGGCAAGATTCCGTCTCTGGGTAAGGATCAATAAAGAAATCCACTTGGAAGAATCACAATGTGTCTTTCTTGGTTTTTGGAACCTGACAAACCACAACTGTTACCTTTTATGGAAGACTTCTAGTTGAAACAGACGTGACTCCTCATTTTTATTTTCTACCGCACCACCCCAAAAGAGGACCCTGTTTTGACTTTTTCCATTCCAAAGAGGATGACATTCCAATGTTATTATTTCCACCCAGCATATTTATTGCTATTAGCAGTGTCATATTCCAATTGTGCCAGCTAAATAGCATGTTGTTTGATAGCAAGTCTATTAAAATCACAATACTTGAGCTGCTGTAATAACAACTTCCACCAGCAATCAAGGTTTGCTTCTCCATTTTTGTAGCCGACATTATGTGGCAGTTTAATTCATTGTACACCAATTTCAGTTGTGCATTAATTATATGTTTCTGCACAGTAATTAACTAATCACTATGTCACTCCCTTCCTATTATGAAGAACCTCATTAATTCAAGACAGAATGCCTGATGCCTGGTGCCATTTTTATCACTCTCTTTTTTGCCTCTCACCCTCTCTCTCTCTCTTTCTTTTTTTAATCTTTTTTGCTGCTTCTTGACTTATAATCAAATATGAAATTCATGTATTTTTAAATACTTTCTCAAGTCCTTTTTTCCCTCTAAAAAATTCATTGTGCCATGCCATCCTTTAAAATAATCTTTATTCATTATGCATTCCTTCGCCTTGCAATCAAAAGCTATTACAATAAACCCTGCATCTTGCTTTCTGTATGGCAATGGGAATGCTGTGTCAACATTGATGATTTAATCCTTCTGTCTCCTCCCTTCCCCCAGCCAGTCTGCTGGAAAAAGAACAAGAATCTAAAAATGCAAACTTTACTGCAAGGTGAAGAGTTTCATTCACTCTCTCTTAAGATGATTGTTTTCCACTGTGCTAGGATGTTAGTGGAATAAATGATTACAAGAGACAATGCAGCCTAATCGTAACTTACCAAGACCAGATGTTGATACTTCTGCAGTCTGAGAAGGCTAAATAGGCAACTTTTTATGTTTTTCTTTAAATACAAGGAATGGGAAATGGTCCTGAGTGTTGACTTACTTGACCAACATGTTGACCCAGATGTTTTCAACTGTATTTCAAGGAGGGGACCAAACGTTTGGCAGCTTTCCTCTATTATCCTTGCACATTAAGCATCTGAGGATAGGACAAGAAGCAAGGAAGATCATGAAGGAGAGATCCATCCTAGAACTCAGAATAAATTTCCTGACAGTGAGAACACTTAATCAGTGGAATGATTTACTTCAAGAAGTTTTGGGTGCCCCATCACCAGAAGTTTTCAAGAAGAAACTGGACAACCATTTGTCTTGAATGGCATAGGGTACCTCCTGCTCAAGCAGGGAGTTAGATTAGAAGACCTCCGAGGACCCTTCCAACCCAATTATTTTATTTTCTATGTTCTATAACGGCTTAATACCAGAGTTTCAGTTGGGTATGGATAGGAGTCCTTTGTAGCCACATTTTCCTGTGATGAACCTCAAGGCTTCCAGGGATGTGGTTTTAAAATCACAACAAACAAAATGTGACAGGTGTCTGTCAAAATAGACAGCATCCCCATCGTCGCATTCTGTAATTGTATAAAATGGCTTCCAAAAAAGAAGAGAGTCGCTTGACTGGTTATGATGGCGAACATCTCCAGAGGGAATGTATGAAGCCACTGAACTCCCATCTTGATGACCTACTTCAGAGAGAAGGGGAGTGAGGTGCTTCAATTATAAGGACTGAGATTGTCAAGGCTGATGTGGCTTGACCAATCGCAACAGCACTTAGACTTATATAACAGTCCCAAAGTAGTTTACAGAACTCTCTGTGTGGCTTAAAATGTTGGCATATTTCCCCCAAACAATCTGGCTCCTCATTTTACTGACCTTGGAAAGATGGAAGGCTAGTCAACCTTGAACCTGCCAGGATTGAACTCAGGTTGTGGGCAGAGTTAGCCTGCAATACTACATTCTAACCACTGTGCCACCAGGGCTTTGAGAAAAATAGGTCCCACACACATGTATGCAGAGAAACCATTCCTTGTGAGCGATGCAAAATGCTTAACTGTCAGTTTGGCTGCTTCCGCCATGGCTTTGCCTGGATATAGCACGAGAGATTATTCCTTTGGTCATTGGACAGCTGCTCTGCTTCATGATGTACTATTTGTCTAGATTTTGCACAAATGACGGTGCACTCTTACCTCTGCATGGTAAATTTTCTGGATGAGGCCAGTCTTCTGTCAATATACTTTCTATTTATTGATTTGTTGGTTTGCCAGAGAGCACAGAAGAGAGAAAATGACTCCATTTCTGTGGGCTTTGAGGAGTTAAGTTCAGCTTTAATAGCATGGCATCAGAAGTGATATTCACTTACCTTTGCTACCGGTTCAGAAATGTGAGCGCACGCGCCACCTCTGCGCATGTGCAGGGCCTTCCATGCATGCGCAGCAGAGGTGGGTTTCAGCAGGTTCTGACCAGTTCTGGAGAACCGGTAGCAGAAATTTTAAGTAGTTTGGAGAACCGGTAGTAAAAATTCTGACTGGCCCCACCCCCATCTATTCTCTGCCTCCCGAGTCCCAGCTGATTGGGAGGAAATGGGGATTTTGCAGTAACCTTCCCCTGGAGTGGGGTGGGAATGGAGATTTTACACTATCCTTCCCCTGGATTGGGGAGGGAATGGAGATTTTGCAGTATCCTTCCCCTGCCATGCCCACCATGCCATGCCCACCAAGCCAAGCCATGCCTTGCCCACCAAGCCACACCCACAGAACCGGTAGTAAAAATTTTTGAAACCCACCACTGATGCGCAGATCATAAAAAATGGGATGTGATGACGTGCGGGCGGGTGGGCGGAGCCTCCCGCAGCCACCACTACCAGTTCGCCCAAGCCAGGTAGAACCGGCTGAATACCACTACTGCATGGCATTCACAGCACCCATTAGACCCTACCACAAGAAAGTCAAAGAGCATTTCATGTTCAATCTTCAAAGCCAGTCGCGTTCTCACAGGAGACCATTCCCTTTAATTGCAGCACCTCCTATGAAGATGAGCTTGTCTTAAAACTTGACAGTCTAACACAAGACACTAGGTTCTCACACAAGTTATCTCAACACCCTTCCTTTTTCAATTTCCAATCTGTTCTGTGTTTAGGGTGAAATATGAATTGGCTGCTGCCATTTCTGAACCTGCTTATTGTCAAGAGTGATAGGGAGGAAAAATGGTAGCTATCAAAAAGGCCAGCATATTATTGCTGATCAAAACTGTCTGTTTGTATGCTGTAATTCTTCTGCTCCAATATGAAGCATAACAGAAGCCATTGGTCTGGCTACAAACAGTCCACCGTTAACCCCACTTAAGGACCCAGAGATCTTATGGGTCAGCTTAACGAAGCGGAATAACTGTGGGGTCTCTGAGCTTGGTTATTTTCTGCAGACATTTATTCATTTCATCATCACCACGATATAAAAAAGATGTGGAGACTCTAGAAAGAGTGCAGAGAAGAGCAACAAAGATGATTAGGGGACTGGAGGCTAAAACATATTTGAAGAACGGTTGCAGGAACTCTGTATGTCTAGTTTAATGAAAAGAAGGACTAGGAGAGACATGATAGCAGTGTTCCAATATCTCAGGAGCTGTCACAAAGAAGAGGGAGTAAAGCTATTCTCCAAAGCACCTGAGGGCAGGACAAGAAGCAACAGGTAGAAATTAATCAAGGAGAGAAGCAGCTTGGAACTAAGGAGAAATTTCCTGACAGTGAGAACAATTAATCAGTGGAACAAGTTGCCTCCAGAAGTTGTGAATGCTCCAACACTGGATGCTTTTAAGAAGAGGTTGGATAACCATTTGTCTGAAGTGGTGTAGGGTTTCCTGCTTAAGCAGGGGGTTGGACTAGAAGACCTCCAAGGTCCCTTCCAACTCTGTTATTCTATTCTATTCATTACCTAACTAGTCAACACCATCAGTGCTGGTACAGAGTGGGGTTTTCTTTCATTTTATATAGTGGAATAAATGTATGGCCCATTTCCCCCTCACTGGGATTGAAGGAAAACCTTTCCATCTTGAAATCAGTGGCATCACACCATTCCCAAGCTCCTTTTGTGTACACCGGGGCTCAGAAAGGCTGCACCATAAAATTGTTAGAAGCCACTCAGCCAGCTCCCTATAGCATATTTATTTCTCTTCTCTGATCTTGACAAAAGGAGAGGTCCCTCCTTCCATCAGCTGCATTTATTGTAAATAGAGCAAAAGACATTGGTAAGATACTTTCTGCATCTTAACGTAAGGCCTTTCTTTAATCTTTACCTATAATGGCCTTACAGCTGCCATCAAATTGGGTCTAATGTAAAAAAAAAATTAAACTAAATATGCCGTAGTCTGCTTAGGCAAAATATCTACCCAATTTATTTATTTTTTTCAAAAAGCAGAGTTTCCAAAAACATGGTTAAAATTTATTTCAGGGAAAACTAGCTTTGGTTTGCAAAAAAATAAAATAAAAATGCATACTCCCCTGTTTCTGTTAGCATATTTCATCAATGATTACTGTTTTTTCGGTAACACCGGAGAGGTATTTTGTGATCAAAACACATCATTAAGACTTCAAGTTCAAGTCAGAAAATGAGAGTTTAAAATTCAGAAAAGATAGTTTGCAAATAGCAAGCCATCCTTCTTTCAAAAGGGGCTGTTTTTCAAGCTGGGAGGAATTGATGATCCTGCCATGTTTTCATTTAAACCAGAGTGTTCTTGAAATAAGAAGTCTGAGTCGCAGTGCACAACTCTGCTCATTTCTCTTCTCTTATTTTTTTTTTTTTTTAAATTAGATTTGTTTCTTTTCAGGGAGATCATAGGAATTTTAAAGGTTATGGATGCATTTTGCTTTTACTAACAGAATGGCAAACTTTCCATTCACAAAGAAAGTTTCAAAATACTTTCCAAAGCAAAGAGGAGGGTTGGACATCTTGCTCTGGTCCTCACGGTTTGAGTGAGAATAGAGAACAGAACATCACTGTCCCCCACAAAATTGTTTTCTTTAACTTCTCTCTAGAAAAGCTCATTAATTGGGGAAATAGCCTTTCTTTTTCCTGATTTTTCTTCAATGGGACCCAAGGATGTATAATCCATAACTATGGGGGGTTCCATAAGGGAATGGGGTGGCTCAGTGGCTAAGACGCTGAGGTTGTCGATCAAAAGGTTGGCAGTTCAGCGGTTCGAATCCCTAGTGCCGCGTAACGGGGTGAGTTCCCGTTACTTGTCCCAGCTTCTGCCAACCTAGCAGTTTGAAAGCGCGTAAAAAATGCAAGTAGAAAAATAGAGACCACCTTTGGTGGGAAGGTAACAGCGTTCCGTGCGCCTTTGGCATTGAGTCATGCCAGCCACATGACCACAGAGACATCTTCAGACAGCGCTGGCTCTCCGGCTTTGAAATGGAGATGAGCACTGCCCCCTAGAGTCAGGAACGACTAGCACATATGTGCGAGGAGAACCTTTACCTTATGGAGGTTCCATATAATCACCAGGACTGGAAAGCTAGAGAAATTTGTTTGCTTTACATTTTAAAATTTTGGTTAGAGTACACTGGGATTGGCTCGTCCCATTCATGCTGGCAAAAGAGGCATGCTGCACGTCCCATCAGCCCAATTTTTCTGGCTGGCAGGGTCCAGGAGAAGGGCCTTGTCTGCTGTTGCTCCTGCTCTCTGGAACATCTTGATTCCCCGATGTGAGGTTGGACCCAACCCTCCTATCCTTTTGTAAGGGCTTAAAGACATGACTCTGCCAGTCGACCTGGGACCCCAGTGGGGATCAGCACAATGGAGGTGGTTGATTTTGTAACAACAGATCCCATCTCTCCCCATTCCGCCCCCACCCTTCCCACATGTCCTTGATTTTAATCCCCGTTTTCAATTTATTCAGGTTTTAATCAGAGGTTGTATTCAGCAGGTTTTGACCAGTTCTGGAGAACCGGTAGTGGAAATTTTGAGTAGTTCAGAGAACCAGTAAATACCACCTCTGACTGGCCCCGGCCACATCTACTCTCTGCCTCCCGAGTCCCAGCTGATCGGGAGGAAATGGGGATTTTGCAGTAACCTTCCCCTGGAGTGGGGAGGGAATGGAGATTTTACAATATCCTTCCCCTGCCATGCCCACCAAACCACACCATGCCCACCAAGCCACGCCCACAGAATCAGTAGTAAAAAAATTTGAATCTCACTACTGGTTTTAATGTAGATGTATTTTTCTATGTCTGTAAGCCACCCAGAGTTACCTTATGGCAAGATGGGTGGCCAATGGATTTTATAAACAAACATACATACATACATACACACATACATACATACATACATACATACATACATACATACATATATTTTTTTCCAAAAAGAAAAAAAAAAGAAAGGAAAAAAAAAGAAAAGAAGTGATGGAGCTTATTCTCCACAAATTATAACCTTGCAATGTGCCAAATGACCAAAAATTCCCATCTGATAAAGCTATTGCACTGTGGGAGCCTATTTCCAATGCACGAGTTAAATTATCTATGCCAAATTGCCCCATAAGAAGAGAATTTGGGCTGCCATATCTGAGCTGAAAAAATTCAGAGGATGACTAGCGTGTGTGAAGCTGTCATTTAGTGGTCTTCTGGATTTATGAAGCTTACACATGATAGCCGGGAAACATCTTGTTAATGGCTTGGAGTAGTGTTATAACGCTGCTTGGCATGGTTTGAGTATAATGCTGACCAGAGCTTATAATAACAGATACAATATAGTGTCGTTTGTTTGCTAGAGTTGCTTATAACAATATGGTTACTTACCCAAGTAAAACTTACATTGATTTTTCACGGGAATCAGATTTCATGCTGAATACTGACACTGACATCCGTTAAACTCCACTGAAGATGTTATCTAGCCTGGTAATGAATTGTTCAGATTAACCCACAAGCTTGGAGAATGAACCTTCATCCTCTATCTGTCTATCATCTCTCCATCCATTCATCCATCTCTCCATCCATCCATCCATCCATCCACCCTCCCATCATCCACTCATCATCCATCCATCATCCATCCATCCATCCATCCATCCATCCATCCATCCATCCATCCATCTATCTATCCATCCATCCATATCTATCTGTATCTATCTGTCATAGCTATCTAGAATGTGTCTGTGTAGTTTTATATTAATTGAGGAAAACCTTCTGATCTTTTAATGGATGCGACTGTGAATGCAATGGAGAAACAGATACTTAAAAATGTTATCTATCTATCTATCTATCTATCTATCTATCTATCTATCTATCTATCTATCTATCTATCTACCTATCTATCCATCCATCCATCCATCCTCCATCCTCCATCCTCCATCCTCCATCCTCCATCCTCCATCTTCCATCCCCATCCATCCATCCATCCATCCATCCATCCACCCTCCCATCATCCACTCATCATCCATCCATCATCAATCCATCCATCCATCTATCTATCCATCCATCCATATCTATCTGCATCTATCTGTCATAGCTATCTAGAATGCGTCTGTGTAGTTTTATATTAATTGAGGAAAACCTTCTGATCTTTTAATGGATGTGACTGTGAATGCAATGGAGAAACAGATATTTTAAAAAATGAATGCTCTACTGATAAGAATGATCTAACTTGTCTAAGAAAACTCTCCCATCACACATAAGCTTCCTTCTTTGATCCCCTCCTTTATCTTGAAAATCTCAGAAATCAGTGTTTGGAGACACATACTTAGCTGTGCAGGAGGCGATCCACCACACTGTGATATGTAAGTGTCTTGCTGGCATGAAGTAATTCACTTTATAGCTTTCTCTTAGGGGTCCCTCAAAAAGTTTTTGGGAGGATGTAATAAAGACACAGAGAGAGAGATAGAACGGTAGGCAAGAATTGTGCTTCGAATCCTGGAGAAGGAGGACTGGGTGTTTTTATTAGGACCATATAGGGTGAGAGTAAATGTAAGAGAAAACCAATGTTCTGAAATAACAATGTTTTTTGGGGAAAAAAACCATACACCATGAAGCTGACTTCAATGTTAGGCATTTCCTAAAATTGGTTGGGAGTGAAGGACTCATTGTGAACCTGAGATTTCATGGGTTGAATCTGGGATTTTGACAGATTGGAGAAAAGCAGAGTATAATATGTATTTGAGCCAATTAGTAAAAGGATGTAGTTGTATCTTATGCATCAGAACAAATTTTTCAGTTTCAGCATAGAGTCCCTGAACAGTTTTTATCAGAGGTTACAAGATACAAATCGGGCAGTTAAAATTCAGTACCACTGAGAGCTCCCTTGATTTACACTTTGGAATCCGGATGTTCCCAGTTTCATTTAAGATGAAATCTAATATTAGATTTGTGTGCATTTCCAAAAAAACAAAACAAAACAAAACAAAAAAAAAATGATATGGAAGTCATCCTTTGGATGAGCACAGCACTTTCCTGCTATTTATTAAAACAGCCTAATTGTTTCTGTAGACTTCTTTTAAAAATAATGCTTCTGGTTTATAAATCATGCTTTATAAATTTACAAAGCGGTGACATCTTTTTTAAGAAAGATGCCTAGCAAGATTTATGCTGATTTAATAAGAAGCAGATAAGTGCTGTGCTATATTAAATATATGAAAATTTCTTTAAAAAGTTATTCATCATAAGATGATCAGTATTTAGTGGGCCACATAAACACCTGCTCTATAAAGAAATGGCAATTTTTATTTGTTTGAATGGAAAGAGGCTACAGCTAACTGGGAAACAAATGCAAACTTACTCGTAGAACCAGCAAACCATCATGAAGCAAATAATAATAATTCAACCAGAAATTGATTTTTTTTAAAAAAATGTGATCTTTTAACATCCAGTTAACTTTATTGTTTACTGTTATAGTGTGCAAATTTGTATACACTATTTTTTTTTTAAAAAAAAAACAGCACTAGCAGAAAAGTTCTACAAGCCAACCAATTAATTTTAGCCCGAGTTAAGAACCCAGGAGAAAAACACACAAGAGAATGTATCAAAAAGCTGCCCTTTCAGTCTTCCTCCACTAATTAAAGACATTTCTCCCAATAGTTAGCTCACATTTTCTATTGAAACTCGTTCCTCGCCACCATCCAAAAAACCTAAATAAATGTGAGGTTGGAGATACAGTCCTTATCTGTTTTACTAGATTTATGCGACGGGTATCTTTATCGCAGTGGCGAAATCCAATTTTTTTTACTACCGGTTCTGTGGGCGTGGTGTGGCTTGGTGGGTGTAGTGTGGCTTGGTATGCGTGGCAGGGGAAGGATATTGCAAAATCTCCATTCCCACCCCACTCCTGGGGGAAGGATACTGCAAAATCCCCATTCCCTCCTCACTCCTAGGGGAAGGATGTTGCAAACTCTCCATTCCCACTCCACTCCACCCCACCCCTGGAGTGGGGTGGGAATGGAGATTTTGCAGTAGCCTTCCCCTGGAGTGGTGGTGGGAATGGAAATTTTGCAATATCCTTCCCCCAGGAGTGGGGAGGCAATGGTGATTTTTTTTTTTTAAATTTGATTTATATGCCGCCCTTCTCCGGAGACTCAGGGCGGCTTGCAATGCGTTAAGCAATAGCCTTCATCTTTTTTGTATATTTATACAAAATCAGCTTATTGCCCCCACAATCCGGGTCCTCATTTCACCTACCTTAGAAAGGATGGAAGGCTGAGTCAACCTTGAGCCTGGTAAGATTCGAACCTGCAGAAATTGCAGGCAGCTGTGTTAATAACAGGGTGCATTAAACCACTGTACTACCAAGGCTCTTTTTTTTTGCAGTATCCTTCCCCTGGAGTGTGGTGGGAATGGAGATTTTGCAGTATCCTTCCCCTGCCACGCCCACCAAACACCACACCCACCAAACTACGCCCACAGAACTGGTAGTAAAAAAAATTGAATTCCACCACTGGCATGGATGTTAAATTGTGGTCTCAGCAGCACCAGACGGATGATGCGGGGAGGTTGGGGCATATGTGAGTGCTCCCGATACAGGATTAAGCAGCATAACTCCTGCTTAGATTTCCTGCGCTAGCCCAACTTAAGTGCCACAAAGTTGGCATCACCTAACCAGCAGCCCTGATGTAATTAAATGACATAAAGTGGTTCCTTACATAACTGAATAGAAAGCCGTGGGCAAGTCTAAACCTCTCTAAAAGAAGATTCAATTATATTCTCAGAAGATCTAATTAATAGATGCACCGAACAATAAGCAGGCCATTCTTACTGACTGCTAAAAGTTCCATTTGTAATAACCGTTGTCTACCAATCCTTTCGGGCAATAGAAAAAAAAAAAATCCAGTGTAAATATTTAGGTACATTTTAAAATTAAATAGCCTTATTTAGACAGCTTTAATGCATTTTTTTTCTCCTGCTTTAAACACCTCTTCAAATAAATATATCAGGAACCATGAAGGCTTTTAAGCATAGCACCTCGACCCAAGCTGGAAAATCATACAACAAATTCAGCCTCATCGAACCCAGCCTCATCCAGCCAAGTAATTTTGAGCATTACTTATTATGTTTGAGGCTGAATGGTCATTGAATTGAATTAATTTCACGGAATTTCTCAGCTGCTCAATGCACCTATTCAGTGCACTGGTTTACATGTTCAGCCAAAAAAAATATGCAGGAATACATCTATCTCCCATTGCCATGTAACTCTTCACTTAAAAGGTAAAGGTAAAGGTTCCCCTCGCACATATGTGCTAGTCATCCCAAACTCTAGGGGGCGGTGCTCATCTCCCTTTCAAAGCCGAACAGCCAGCGCTGTCCGAAGACGTCTCCGTGGTCATGTGGCTGGTATGACTCAACGCCAAAGGCACACGGAACGCTGTTCCCTTCCCACCAAAGGTGGTTCTTACTTTTCTACTTGCATTTTTTACGTGCTTTCGAACTGCTAGGTTGGAAGAAGCTGGGACAAGTAACGAGAGCTCACCCCGTTACGCGGCGCTAGGGATTCAAACCGCTGAACTGCCGACCTTTCGATCGACAAGCTCAGCGTCTTTGCCACTGAGCCACCACGTCCCTTACTCTTCACCTACACCCTTCCTTATGTGCCCCAGTTATGTAAGCAATTTTACTCAAATGCACACATCCATTAGCTTGGAATACCCTTTGAACACTCAGTGACTCCCCCACCCCCATTGTAAGACTTTTCTTGCCACCGTGGTTAAGTGAAGATTTCAGTTGTTAAGATAAGAACATGGTTGCTAAGTGAATCTGGCTTCCCTGTTGACTCTGCTCGTCAGAAGGTCACAAAAGGGGGGGTGTCATGTGACGCTGCAACCGTCATAAATATGAACCACTTGCCAAGCATCTTAATTTTGATCACGTGACCACGGGGATGCCGCAAAGAGTTGTAAGGGTGAAAAATGGTCAATTGCAACTTTGAGCAGTCACTAAATGAACTGTTGTAAGTCAAGGACTACCTGTATGAGCCACGGTGGTGCAGTGGTGAGAGTGTTCGATCCTGATGGACTCAAGGTTGACTCAGCCTTCCATCCTTCCGGGGTGGGTAAAATGTGGACCCAGATTGTTGGGGGCAAGAGGCTGACTCTGTAAACCACTCAGAGAGGGCTGTAAAAGCACTATGAAGCAGTATATAAGTCTAAGTGCTATTGCTATTGTCCTTCCTTCCTTCCTTCCTTCCTTCCTTCCTTCCTTCCTTCCTTCCTTCCTTCCTTCCTTCCTTCCTTCCTACCTTTCTCCTTCCCTCCCTCCCTCTCTCCCTCCCTCCCTCCCTCCCTCCCTCCCTTCCTTCCTTCCTTCCTTCCTTCCTTCCTTCCTTCCTTCCTTCTTCCATGGTGGTGGTTAGAATGCCATTTTGCAGGCTGACTCTGCCCACAGCTAGGTGTTCGATCCTGATGGACTCAAGGTTGACTCTGCCTTCCATCCTTCCAAGGTGGGTAAATGTAGACCCAGATTGTTGGGGGCAAGAGGCTGATTCTGTAAATTGCTTAGAGAGGGCTGTAAAAGCACTGTGGAGCAGTATATAAGTCTAAGAGCTATTGCTACTGCTATTGAATATTGATTTCATGTGCATTTGCCTTAATGCTTTAATGTATATACTTGTAATAATGTACTGTATAAATCTTGAAGTTTTGGTGCACATGGACATCCTGAGTTAACTTATTTCTTATTTCTCATCTAGTGCTTTGAAAAATATATTGCCAGAATTATTGATGATTCCACACACACACACAAACACACGCTGCACACCATGATATCCTTTTGCTGCTGGATCCAATCCTTCACTGAATCATTTCCATACTCTATGGAAATGTTCTGTGATGATCTATGACATTACTACCGTCCTTCATTTGAGGCCAAAAATATTTGCTTGTCTGTTACAAATATATTTACTTATTCTGAAGCATCTCTTAATGAGTTGTTACATTTTGCTATGTCAGTAGAAGCTCTGGTGTTATTCTGATACAACTCTTGAATAATAAATAAGCTTAGCTCGGCAACAGAGAGACACTATGCAAGTCTAGGCAAAGAGAAAGAGCAGTCGCAAAGAAATGAGTCATCAAGTAGAACGTTTCAAGAAGAGCGAGAAACCAGGGTCCATCTACAGCGATTAGGCTGCAACACATTGTTGTGGTCCGCCAGCAGCCTGCGGAGCTGATAGCGGAGTCGGACAGTGAGGAGGCTGGCGAGGACCATGGGCCAGTCCTGGAGTCAGGGGAAGGCCCGAAGGCTCTACGTCGGAGGCAGAGATGGGGTCAGGGCCATCTGGGAGCAATGCGCGGACTCCGGTGCCTCCAGAGGCAGATAGCAGAGAGGCAGAGGAACAGGAGGACCCAGAGTGGGGTGGGAATGGAAATTTTGCAATATCCTTCCTCCACAAGTCCGGAGGGAATGGGGATTTTGCAGTATCCTTCCCCTGGAGTGGGGTGGGAATGGAGATTTTGCAGTATCTTTCCCCTGACACGCCCACCAAGCCACACCACGCTCACCAAGCCACGCCCACAGAACTGGTAGTAAAAAAAAATTGGATTTCACCACTGCTTTGGAGGCTTTGATAGCTGAAAAGTTGTCTTTTGAACATAATTTCTCATAGTATGTTTTTTTCCCCCCTGACATGGAAACATTCAGGCGTTATACAGAGGCTGTTAAATACATGGATTTAGGAGCTATTGCCAAGTTGTTCTTGGTAAATTTAAGAAGTAAGTGTTAATTGATTGCAGATTGGTATGCACCAGGAGTGCAATTAAGGTGAAATTATTTATATATCATTAATTTTAATCTATATGGACCAATTATGGGCCTATTGTGGACAAAATATTGATTCACTTAGCATTCATGAAAAATCCATACCTGTACGAATCCTGAGAGTCAATGATTTTCCAGAGAAGTGGGGTCAAGAAACTTGACATGGTACCCAAATTGCTTTTTTAAAAATTGATTTGCAATTTATATTGAGGTAAAGAAAGTAACACATTTTCTCCAAATTGCTTCCTGCCAACTGCGCATTGTTGTGTCTTATTTCTGCACAGATGGGTATAATCTTATTTGCAGGATATGACTAGTACCAGATGAGATTTTGGTTTTGTTTGGTTTTGATTTTTAAACAACAGCAACAAAACGCCCCACCCGCAAAATAAGTATGGTTTTTTTTATCAAAATCAGGAAGGTGAAAATTATTGTAGGAGTCAGGAAAATTGACAGCTCCAACTTGCTAAGCAGAAAAGTTCTGATTGGGCATATACATGATTATACTTAATCATAGCTTGAGACAGGTTGAATTCACATCTAACCAAGGGTGGGTTCTACTTACCTTTACTACCGGTTCACAGCGGGGCTGCGCGCATGCGCAGAAGCATTTTGATGATGTCAGGTTCGGTGGGCGGAGCCTCCCGCTGGTTTTACTACCTTCTATTTTTCAATGTGAGGTTGATTGTCCAGAGGTTGTCCTTGAAAATCTAAATGCAGACCAATGTTACTGAATTGTAACTGGGTAAAATGGACACCTAACATCAAAAACGTTATCAAAAGAGCACAACAAAGAATGTTCTCTCTGCACCAACTCAGGAAGCTCAAACTGCCCAAAGAGCTGCTGATCCAGTTCTACAGAGGAATTATTGAGTCTGTCATCTGCACCTCCGTAACTGCCTGGTTTGGCTTTGCAACCCAACAAGACAAATACAGACTTCAGAGGGTAATTAGAACTGCAGGAAAAACAATTACTACCAACCTGCCTTCCATTGAGGACCTGTATACTGCACGAGTCAAAAAGAGGGCTGTGAAAATATTGACAGACCCCTTCCATCCTGGACATAAACTGTTTCAACTCCTACCCTCAAACGACGCTATGGAGCACTGCACACCAAAACAACTAGACACAAGGACAGTTTTATCCCAAACGCCATCACTCTGCTAAATGAATAATTCCCTCAACACTGTCAAACTATTTACTAAGTCTGCACTACTATTAATCTTCTCATCATTTTTATCACCCAGCTCCTTCCACTAATGATTGTATGACTGTAACCTTGTTGCTGGTACCCTTACGATTTATATTGACTGTTTCCTAATATGATTCGATTGCTTATTTGTTCCCTGTGACTATCATTAAGTGTTGTACCTTATGATTCTTGATGAACGTATCTTTTCCTTTTATGTATACTGAAACATATGCACCATGGCGAATTCCCTGTGTGTCCAATCACACTTGGTCAATAAAAATTATATTCTATTCTAAATAGAAAACTCAAATTATTTAGTGTAAAGTAATGTAGGAAATGACCAGGCTGAACCTGAAGGAGGGATAAAACATGCCATAAGTCAAGAGTCTCTGTGTGCCCACAAGAAATTTAAGTCCAGCCCATTTTGAATGCCTCTCTTATCTCTCATTCATTTCCCTTGACAGTTAGTTGGTCAGATTCTTGTAGAGAGGTTAAGTTTGCAATAAATCTTTACACTCATTTGAACTGCCTAAATTTCCTGATTTTTCCAGTACTTGACAAATAACTTTTCCAAGGTAACATAAATCAAATATTTTTCTCTAGCTTCACCTATTGCTTTTTAGAGCGCAAAGATTGTACTGCACTAATCACCAATATTACTTACAAATGATTTCACTAGAAATGAATGTGTTCTGAATTAGAGCTTTCATTATTCACTCACAGCAAAACAGACGTTTCTTAACTTTTTTTAGCTGAGTGATGCAAGTAAATATGATTCCTTTCATGATTCAAGCTGTATTTCTTACATTTGGCCAGGGTAGATCGAAGGGAGTTTGTTAGGAGCTTACTAAAGAATTGAAATAATGTGACTTTAAAAAAAAAAAAACAAGTAACAACTGTTTAAGGAAGATAAAACTTACGGGCTGGTCCAAGATACTATCGTAAATTTGGTATTTATTAGACTTATTTACATCTTTGACCTGAACAGTAAACTCAAATAGCAGCAAATCAATATGCAAATAAAAAGCAAATTAATAAGAAAGAAAGTACTTTTCCATCCTGCCCTGAAGTTTCTTTATAAAATGTACTTGCACATTTTCTCGGCTTGTCTAAATGATTTTTTTCAAGGATCAATAGCCTATATTTAACCGTTATGTGTAACTGATAGGCAGCCGGTGTGTCTATTTTAAACATCAGGAATAAAAGGACCTCTTGGATGAATTGCAAGGTGAGGGGAATTTAATACATTAGTCAAATAGATTTTTTTGGCTGGATCTCTTTCTCTGGAGCAAATATAGCATTTATTTTGTCCCTCCATTTTTCATGAACAAATGTCACTTAATATCAACACAACCTACTTTTATATTTACCTAAAGTCATAGTATTATTAATTAGGACCGAAATACTTGTGAGACTGCAATTAGTTACAGGAATCTTCATCTGTACCGCTATAACTGTCTGGTTGCTTCTGCAACCCAACAAGACAGACACAAACTTCAGAGGATAATTAGAACTGTAGAAAAAAGAATTGCTACTAACCTGCCTTCCATTGAGGACCTGTATATTTCACGAGTCAAAAAGAGGGCTGTGAAAATATCTACAGACCCCTCGCATCCTGGACATAAACTGTTTCAACTCCTACTCTCCAAACGACGCTATAGAGCACTGCACACCAGAACAACTAGACACAAGGACATTTTTTCCCCGAACGCTATCACTCTGCTAAACAAATAATTCCCTCAACATTGTCAAACTAGTTACTAAGTCTGCATTACTATTAATCTTCTCATTGTTCTTATCACCCATCTTATGACTTTATGACTGTAACCTTGTTGCTGGCATCCTTAAGATTTATATTAACTGTTTTCCTATGACTGTCATTAAGTGTGGTTATGATTCTTGACGAATGTATCTTTTCTTTTATGTACTCTGAGAGCATATGCACCAAGACAAATTCCTTGTGGGTCCAATCACATTTGGCCAATAAAGAATTCTATTCTATTCTATTCTATTCTATTCTATTCTATTCTATTCTATTCTATTCTATTCTATTCTATTCTATTCTATTCTATTCTATTCTATTCTATTCTATTCTATTCTGGAAGGCAAGAATCTAGTGTCCTGGGAAACTGTAGGAGAGCCACAAGACAACTGCACATTGAATCCTACAAGGAAAGGTTGAAAGAACAAGGAAGATTTTGCAAGATGTTTTCGGATGATTTCCTCATGGAGGATGGAAGATGTGGAGTCCTTGGTGCCCTCTGAGTTTGATTGATTTATTGCAGACATTTCAGTACCCGACTAAGTAACATCATCAAAGGAGTGGGGTTTGCTTCCTGAGCAAGGAGAGGAAGGATGGAGAGTGTTTGTTTTCAGCAATTCAAATTCAGCAAGGAAGTGGGCATTAGATAAATATTAAGAGAAAATTCCAGAAAGACAGGATCAGAACTGTATGCCTTGGTGGATTTTAATTTAATGTTGGTGAAGTTTTATTTGGACTCCTGCATTTAACAATGTAGACTTGTGCCCAACTCTAGAATCCTTCATATTTAGAGTTTGGAAAGAGAAGCAACCTAGAACTCAGTAGAAATTTCCTGACAGTTAGAACAATTAATCAATGGAACAACTCGCCTCCAAAAATTGCAGATGCTTCAATATTGGAGGTCTTTAAGAAGAGATTGGACAACTATTTGTCTATAATTGTATAGGTTTTCCTGCCTGAGCAGGGGGTTGGACTAGAAGACCTCCAAAGTCCCTTCCAACTCTGTTATTCTCTTATTCTGGAAGCATTTTTGAACTCCAGAACTCCAGTTCTATATCATTGTGCACTTTGTTCTGTTAAAAGCAGACACACATTTTAGTCTATTTTCAAAGGGAGGTCAGGGTAGATTAGAATACAATGAACATTTCACTCTACAACATATATTTATATACATCTTTATGTTGTATCAAAAGCTCACTGCAAAAGGCGAAAACATTCATACTCCGAAAGACAGCTGTGTTCCCATCTACAGATTTATTTCGCTACATCAGTTTTTTTTTCCTCTTGGATAAACGCAAAGAAATGTGAATAACAACAGCAAAAAGCAGAGGTGTCCAAATCCTTCTGATAATTAAATCCATAACGATAGCATGACTGTTTAGTTAGATAAGTTTACTGGATATTTTTCAAAAGCACACTCATTTTTCTCCCTTATCTAGGCTTGAAAACTAAATAGGTTGGGGCTGGTAAGAACTTGAACGGGAATTTAAGGGACAGAGGCTGGGGTGGACTGCTAGGGGTTTGCAAGGGATTTGGAAGAACCTCTAGCTAAGCGTCACGTTTCGAGGTCGTCTCAAATAAATTGCATTTCAAAGTCTTTGAAGAAAAAACTCCCATTTATTAAGCATGACATTTTAACTCCGACTCAATCGCAGCCAACACTGACTTCCAGACCCAAAACCCTCCCTTTCCGTTCCCCACTCCCCTGCACTCATTGGCCATCTTCCAAGTCACTCTACCCCTAATCTACTGCTCCAGCTCAAAGGAATTTCCCCCCTCCCATCCCATCTCCTAGGGGATATTATCTCCAGGGAAAATAAGTAGGTGAAAAGTCAAACGTCCCTTTCCAGACGCCTCCGCTTCTTCTTCTTATGTCAGCACTAGAGTAAATGCAGCTTGAAGTGCTGACACTAACATTGTATGCAGTTCGGAGAACCCCCAAATCCCACTCCTGGGTTGCCCCTCCCCTCCCAGGAGTTCCCACGCGGCCCGTTTTGGATGCAGGTAACTGCAGGGCGCATGCGGAGACTTGGTGAGGGCGAAAAACGGGCCTACTGAAAGTTTTGGAAGGATGGAAACAGGCCCATTTCTAGCCTCCAGAGGGCCTCTGGAGCTGGGGAGGCTATTTTCACCCTCCTGGAGGCTCGAGAAAAGCCTCCAGAGCCTGGGGAGGGCAAAAAGCACCCCCCCTACCATGGTGCAGGAGGCTGACTAGGCCACGCCCACCATGGCCATGCCCACCCAGCAGAGAACCCCTTGCTAGAACCCAAGCAGAAAACCCCTTGCTAAAATTTTCGAAGCCCATCGCTGGACAGAGGCTAGACTCAGAGGCTGTGGGGAAAAAAAAGAGAAGCCAATGAAAAATATTTTCCATATCTTTGCCAAGAAAATTACTCAGCTGTCCATGACGTCTCAAGGAGTCAAATTTGACATGAAGGAGACTTTTACTTTCAGCGCAAATAACCTTGAGCGTTACGGTGGGATTAAATGGATTTTTTTTCCCCTGTCCCTTGCCCCAGGGTTGTGTTTTTTTGGGTATGGCATTCCTCCACGGCCGCATAAGTCTTCATAAATAAAGTTTTAAAAATACACATTTAAAAACAGTATTGATCAAATTGTACAGGCACTGAACTGTGAAAGAAGACTTATTTTCCCACAGGTTTTTCGGCGACGGAATGACTGTAGGTTTGCAGAATGCACTTCTTCTAATGGGTTAGCTGAATTGACTTGGAATGACAATACTCTCTCTTCCCCCCAGGCTCTTCGTGGCCCTATAAGAGCAACAAACGAAACAATATTGCTGGACTTTGTAGAATGAAGGTCATATTAATCTTCGCGATTTAAAAATGGCTCCTCTTTCCTCCTCAAATAAATCAATTAGCCTCTTTTATAAAGATTCCAGGGTTGAACATTACGGTAAGACTGTTAAAATGAAGCAGCCAGCGCAGAAAGTTTCCATGACATACCATCTCTAGAAGTTGGGATATCACCCAGTTTTGTAACTCAAAGCTAATGAGTGTGATTTGCAAATAATTAGAAGAGAATAACAGAGTTGGAAGGGACCTTGGAGGTCTTCTAGTCCAACCCCCTGCTTAGGCAGAAAACCCTACACCACTTCAGACAAATGGTTATCCAACATTTTCTTAAAAACTTCCAGTGTTGGAGCATTTACAACTTCTGGAGGCAAGTCGTTCCACTGATTAATTGTTTTAACTGTCAGGAAATTTCTCCTTAGTTCTAGGTTGTTTTTCTCTGTGATTAGTTTCCACCCATTGTGTCTTGTCCTGCCCTTGGAGAATAGTTTGATTCCCTCTTCTTTGTGGCAGCCCCTGAGATATTAGAACACTGCTATCATGTCTCCCCTGGTCCTTCTTTTCATTAAACTAGACATACCCAGTTCCAGCAACCGTCCTGTATATGTTTTAGCCTCCAGTTCCCTAATTGTCTTTGTTGCTCTTCTCTGCACTCTTTCTAGAGTCTCCACATCTTTTTTACATTGTGGCAACCAAAACTGGATGCTATATTCCAAGTGTGGCCTTACCAAGGCATTATAAAGTGGTATTAACACTTCACGTGATCTGGATTCTATCCCTCTGTTTATGCAGCCTAGAACTGTGTTGGCTTTTTTGGCAGGTGCTGCACACGGCTGGCTTATATTTAAATATGATATTTAAATGGCTCATATTTAAATTGCCGGATAATAAATAATAACTTGTATTTTGTTGCAAATGGATCTTAATCACAGTTTCGGTTTTTCATTTCTTGACAAGGAGTTTCCAAAAAAAAAAACAACCCTCAGCTGTGCAGAGAGATTCTACTTTAGTTAACTTATTTGGAGAGCATTCATTTTATAACAAATCATGGGATATTTCTATTCACCAAGTTTGGGGAACGCTATTTTACTTTTGCAATATATTTTAAAGGAGAAGGGAATTGCTTGTGGGTAAAATATCGTATCCTTGCATACAGTTAGTTAAAATTTGGCCGAGGGGGATTATGTCCTATTCTCTCTTGCACAGTTTCTCTCTCCAGCGACTTGCAGCCTCCTTATCTTTTCATGTTTCAATTAAATTTGGAGCAAAAACATCAGAAGGGAACGCTTCCCATGAGTTCGGGGAGCGGACAACATAATAGCATCCTTTGCCACTTCCCAAAATAAAGTTAGCCAGAAAGAGAAACTCAACATACCTTCCCAAGAATGCTGTAAAAAGGTTTCATACCCCCCCCAAAAAAGGAAGCCAAGTTCACCAAGCGGGAAGCCTTTTAAAGATATAAAGACAAGTCAGTACAAAGCTAATACATCACCAAATACTTTTCAGTCTCTTAAAGCTTAATCGTTATAATTTTACACTTGTCAGAAAATGAAGCTTTTTTGGTGTTCCTGATTGATACTTATTGAACTAAAATTTTTTAAAAAGTTTTGTGAACTGGAGGCAGATGTTTAGGAATTCAAGGCAGCTCCCTTGTGGATGAAAACACATTAAAATTATGCATTAGAATGTGTCATTCATCCAACAAGCCAGACCGTGAATGGAATCTAATAAAGATAGGCAATTTTGTGCGCTGCAGATTAAGCAGTTGTGGCACCCAACTGAAGAATGGAAAGGACCAAAGGAGGGGGGGGCACGGCTAACTGCCCCTCACTCCCATCGTTTTGACCCTTCTCACGGTTTACAAGTCTCGTCACAAATCGGGATGAAATTCTATACATCCCCTGTTATGTGCAAATGTATTCCCAGTTGACTCTGATTGCGTTGGCCATTTCTGGTAACGTTGAGCTCTTTTCTGCACAAGGACAGCGGCTTCAGGCTTACGTTTCTTTAGATCAACAAACTCAATTTGCTGGAGTTAGACTGCAAATAAATGCTGTATAATAACTCGGCTTCGTTGAACTGATAATGGCGTTGTCTTAGAAAACAAAACATTCCGTGCGACCATATAAACTCATACCTAAAGAGGAAGGCTTTAGGTAAAGGCTGTGAAAAAGAAGGATAAATAAAACAAGCGCTAAGAACTGTTGAGGAAAATGCGCACTTCCCCCTTCGGACCCTCTGGGGTGGGATCCCGTGATGTATTTCCACAGGGTTTATGGTTCTTGACCTAAAATTGAATCTGCATTCAGTTTACCTATTTCATAATGACCTCTTTTCGAAGTAAAATGCCATTTTCACGCATTAACATTCAGATCACAAAGAAAGGGTAGAGGGCAACTGCTATAGAAATCCTGAGCTTTTTCAAAGAGATGATTAGGCCTGTAGGGTGTTGGGCTTTTGTTTTGTTTTTTCTCCAAAGAAAAAAGGGAATAAAAACTGCATTTGGGTACACGTTGTTTCCTGATGCCATTTTTTTTGTGATAGGAAGATGGATTTGATAAACAGGTTGGCTGAGTTCTATGAAATCTAGCAAACATTTGTTTCGCTCTTTGCGCGTGGATTCCTTTTGAACGTTGTTGATATTCCTGAGACTGGGGGGAAGCCATGTTTGTTATCAACACTTAGAGATTGATTTTATGACACTCACTGAGGTTATTGCAAGGTGTGGAATTGCGCCTCAGATAGCATCGGGTGCAACGTATTAGCATAAAGTCATTTGGATTGCAAACGCCAAGAGGAAATACATGTTAAATCCCAATTTAGAGAAAACCAAATTCTCCCCAGGGATCGGAGGATTTTTGCCACCCTTACGTTGTTATTTTTAACTTCTTCGCCCACATCAGGGTTTTAAAAATGGAATGGAACTGATAGTTGGCAGAAAGAGAAAGGTCCAGGACAGGGGTGGGCAACCTTAACCCTCAAAGAGCCACAAAGGTCCTAACCAGAAGCCCCCATTCAATTCTGGAGCTGACCGGAAGTCCGGTTCCCACATCATAGAGTCTCCTCCTAGCGTGGCATCCTTTTTCCTCTGCTGACCAGAAGTCCAGTTCCACCACCATAGAGTCTCCTCCTAGCACGGCATCCCTTTTCCTCTACCTGTTCTAACCAAAAGCCCTATCAATTGTGGAGCCAACCAGCAACAGGGAGCCACAGCAAAGGGATGAAAGAGCCACATTCGGCTCCAGAGCCACAGGTTGCTCACTCCTCACTGGTCTAGGACAACTCCGCACAACCAACTCGGAGCAACCAACTCATTGCAGCCAACTTCCCGCGGGACAAGGGTTACACTAATATCAAAGAAATGGTGGAACAGAATAGAAGGGACAAAATGAAATGTGAGTGACAGAAATTAAAATGTTTTTTAAAATTATTTTTAAAACTTAAATTGAATTGTTGAATTGTCCCGCAATGAGTTGTTTCATGATGAATTGGCCATGCTCTCTTGGCTTGCTAAAACTGTCCATAAGTTGTTGAAGGTCTTCAGCAGAGTGAGCAATGATGGCAGCATCGTCAGTGAAGAGGAAATCCCGTAAGCATTTCAGCTGGACTTTAGACTTTGCTCTTAATCTAGAGACATTAAAGAGTTTTCCGTCTGATCTGATCCAAAGGAAAATACCCTCTGTTGCAGTTCCAAAAGCATGTTTCAGCATGACAGCAAAAAAAGATCCCGAATAAAGTTGGCGCGAGGACACAGCCCTGCTTCACTCCACTTCGAATATCAAAGGAATCTGATGTTAAGCCATCAAAAACTACAGTGCCCTTCATTTCCTCATGAAAGGACCTGATGATGTTGAGGAGCTGAGGTGGACATCCAATCTTGGAGAGAATTTTATAAAGGTTGTCCCTGCTAACCAAGTCAAAAGCCTTTGTAAGATTTATGAAGGCTACAAAAAGTGGCTGTCTTTGTTCCCTGCATTTCTCCTGCAACTGTCTAAGGGAAAATACCAGGTCAGTAGTGGACCTGTTGGCTCAAAATCCACACTGTGATTCTGGATAGACTCTCTCTGCAAGCACCCAGAGCCTCTTCAGTACAACACGGACAAGCAGCTTCCCTATAATCAGGGGTGAAATCCAGCAGGTTCTGGAGAACCGGTAGCGGAAATTTTGAGTAGTTCAGAAAACCGGCAAATACCACCTCTGGCTGGTCCCAGAGTGGGGAGGGAATGGAGATTTTGCAATATCCTTCCCCCAGGAGTGGGGAGGGAATGGGGATTTTGCAGTATCCTTCTCCTGCGATGCCCACCAAGCCACGCCCACCAAGCCACACCACACCATGCCCACCAAGCCATGCCCACAGAACCGGTAGTAAAAAAAAATTGGATTTCACCACTGCCTATAACACTAATTTCTAAAAGCCTACAGAAGGCTTCTGAGCACCATAGGAAGAGGAGTAAATCCACAACGGTTAGTAAAACTATTCTCTGGAAGCAGCAAATCAGTAATAATACTGGTTATAATAGATAATAATAGTAGTTATTCTGTTAATTTATTAGAATAATCAATCTCTTATTGTAAACTATATATTAGGTAAAGGTAAAGGTTCCCCTTGCACATATGTGCTAGTCGTTCCTGACTCTAGGGGGCGGTGCTCATCTCCGTTTCAAAGCTGAAGAGCCAGCACTGTCCAAAGACGTCTCCGTGGTCATGTGGCTGGCATGACTAAACACCAAAGGTGCACGGAACACTTTTACATTCCCACCAAAGGTGGTCCCTATTTTTCTCCTTGCATTTTTTACATGCTTTCGAACTGCTAGGTTGGCAGAAGCTGGGACAAGTAACGGGAGCTCACCCAATTACGCGGCACTAGGGATTCCAACTGCTGAACTGCTGACCTTTTGATCGACAAGTTCAGCATCTTAGCCACTGAGTCACCGCATCCCAAAATTATATATTAGTAATCTATTAATGGTTCTTCCTTTAATATTGGTTGTTCTATTAATTTATTAAAATTATTAATCTATTGTATTACTGCATTATATAAATATTATTATTCTATTCATATTGATTAATCCACTAATTTATTAATATTATTAATGTATTATAGTATTGTAAAATTATATACATGCACACACACACATAAACACATATATATGCACACATACGCACACACATACATAATTAATTTATTAATAGTGGTTTTATTAATACTATTAATCTATAACTAATATATAGGTTATATAATATAATAATACTGGTTACACTATTAAGAGTAAATTGAAAACATTTAAAAATGTGAAAGTAGCATTTTTTTAAAAAGAGACACAGAACAAAGCAGAAAGAGACTGATGTTTGTAATTGTCTTAATACTCCATTTCTTGCAAGTTATGGATAAATCCCATTTTTGGACATTGCTGTATGCTAGCTCTTTCTATTAAGGTATGCCATAAGCTGTCCTAACACTTCTATCATAAAGCTTTATTAGCAAAGATTTCTAGCTACCTTGTAGAATTTGCTCAGGGATGAATCCTGGCCTTCTATACTTTAATACAGAAATAAAAGATGCTCCTTTTTTTTTCTTACTTAGGGTTTATATAAGAACCTATTTAACCATTTCTATTTCAATAAGTACCAGATTAATGTAATCTACCACAGTATCTCTACAGGGCTAAAAGTAATATGATTTGTCAATTAAAGGCATATTAAATTTAAACTATGATTGGCAGATTCATGGGTTGGATATTGCTTTTCCTACCTCAGACTTCAGGTGGATTTTTAAAAAATTGTAATTTACCTTCTATCCCAAGATCTTTCACCGCGGGAAAGATAAATCATTAGATTGGCATCTCAGCCCTGCCTCTTGCAAAGCGGGAGAACATTTTATCAAGGCTTGATACAGCATCAACTAAAGGTTGATTGGAAAATTGAAAAATACTGCTGAACCATTTCTGAATTGCAATCAAAACCTCCACATGGGTATATCTATGCCGCTAGCAGAAGTCAAGTTTGAATTAAGTCTTTCGGTTTAGAGCATCAACCTCATCTTGTTGAAGAATTCGTTCGATCATATGGCAGAGCTGGTTCTGACAATTGATTGGAGTGTGGGTTAGTGAAGGATAAGCTGGAATGTGGATGAGGAAACCTTTTGGGGGGTTTCTCCCTTTGCCTCTTATTGCTTAGGGTACTAACACATGTGCTGGTTCTGTTTCTGTGCATGTTGAGAAAAGAAAAAACATCTCTCTGTGTAACCCTGACGTACAGGGTACTAGTTTTTGATCTTGCTTTCTGTAGAGTACTATTAGCAAAGCATCTATCCATGGTTCATCACCTTCATGGGAAACTTTCAGCTGGTCCATCATGTCAGTTAGTGGACTTTGTCTCTTCTCTTGAGATTAAAGTCCTCAGCATCCATCAACCACTGAGATGAATTGAGGGCTTGCAAGAATTCCATCCCATTCCAACCCAACCCAACCCAACCCAACCCAACCCATCCCATCCCATTCCCTCCCATCTCCTCCCCTCCCCTCCCCTCCCAACCCAACCCAACCCAACCCATCCCATCCCATCCCATCCCATCCCATTACCTTCCATCTCCTCCCCTCCCCTCCCCTCCCCCCCCAACTCAACCCAACCCAACCCAACTCAACCCAACCCAACCCAACCCATCCCATCCCATCCCAACCCAACCCAACCCAACCCATCCCATCCCATCCCAACCCATCCCATCCTATCCCTCCCCATGATTCCCATCCTATCTCCTCCCCTCCCACCCCACCCCACCGTATTTCTTATATCTTATTTTGTTCTTCAGATACTAGCGGTCATAATCACCTTGTATCAAAAAGCCCCATTCTTATCATAAAAAGTAACTTAGAAATATTGCACAGAGTGTTTGTTTGTTTGTTGACAGTGGACATTATCTTTCTTACCATGAACTGCTGAACATTTATTTCTAATTCTTCTCCTCCTGAGATAATAGAAATCCATTACTAGAGAATGTACAGTTTGATACCAGATCTGGAAAGGCAGAACAACTTTTGCAAATGCCAAAGGAAGAGGCTAAGACGGTTAGAAATATGAATTTG
>NC_142073.1:8687963-8695463 GCF_059756535.1 Pantherophis guttatus | reverse complement strand
GATAGCTACATTAACGCATACACAGATGCACATAATCAAAGCTAAGCTTTGGAGAGCCTAGAAAATGATGTGAGATCTCAGTTGGATTGTTGCGTAGGTCATGGACCTCTCTCTTCCTCCCACCTCTCCAATTTGTCGGTCTGCACTGCAGTGAGGTTGAAAATAAAACCTAAGGTTGCTTCATGCTAGTTTTAATCTATTCTATTTGGTTGTTGTTGTTTTAAGTGAAACTTTCCATTTTCTTCTTTTCTCTTTACTTTATGCATACGACCCAACATATATCACCATAAGCTTTTAGAAAAGCATTCAAGACACGGTTTTAGAAAGCGTGCGGAGGAGGTAGGGACGACTTCCTCATAAGAAGTTTTATTGGACCGCTATTGGTTTTAAACCGCATTTATTCATTAGCTTTTAGTGCAGAGCAAATTCCTTCATTTAAACTTGATTTTTTTTAAAGATTCCTTTAAGGGAAGTCATCGTGCTGCACCATGAGATATTTGCCTCGAACAAAATCTGTCAAAGATTTTGTCATTTGCCTACCTTAGATATTAATAGAATAGAATAGAATTCTTTATTGGCCAAGTGTGATTGGACACACAAGGAATTTGTCGTGGTGCATACGCTCTGAGTGTACATAAAAGAAAAGATACGTTCGTCAAGAATCATAAGGTACAACACTTAATGATAGTCATAGGGAACAAATAAGCAATCAGGAAACAATATCAATATAAATCGTAAGGATACAAGCAACAAAGCTAAGGTTTAACACAGATTAATGTAAAATAATGCTACGTTTTCTCAGAACATTTCAGAAAGTGTTCTGTTAGAGAAAAAAACGTATAGAGCTATGCACGTTCCCAGAGAATATAGGAAAGGATATTCCAAGAGAAATCCAAGAGGATTCGCATATGCGCATATTTTTCAAAACCTTTTCAACTGCACTATTAAAAATAATAATAATACAGTTTTGTGTATTTCAAAGTAGAAACAAGCCAAAAAGAATTTGCCTGCATTCAAATATGCAAATTTCCTTTAAAATTGCAATGTGGAGAAAGGGCTTGTGGATAAAGGGCATGCAAAAGTAACCTAAATGGAAAAAAGGATTGATTTGCACTTTGCTTCATTTTACTGGTTCACAACTTAAAAAAGGGAACTAAGGGTAGGAATGCGAGAACTAGCAAAACCACCATCACCGAAATCTGAAGATGAGAAACTGTACATCAAAGACTTATGGCGGAACAGCAAGAATCGAAATAAGGGAAGCACAATCGTTTGAAATATTAAACAGAGCTTAAGGAGATGCATGAAACGTGAATGCAAATTGTAATATTATCAAAGTAAGGAAGTTAGATGCAGATGATCCTCCACTTACAACGGTTTGTTTAGTGACCGCTTGAAGTTACAACGGCACGGAAAACAGTGACAGGATCATTTTTCCACACTTAGGGCTTACTCTGCAGCATCCCCAGGGTTACGTGATTTACATTTGGTTGCTTGGAAACTGACTCACATTTATGATGGTTGCAGAGTCCCGGGGGTGGGGGTTCATGTGGTGACCTTCTGACAAGCCAAGATAAGGGGGAAACCTGTTTTGCCCCAGCTACGGACCCCAAAGAATGCAGGCACACTAAGTCTGTTCAAACCTTAGTTTACTAAATAAACCAGTTTTTTTTTTACAACAATGGCTGTTAATTAACTGCATTAACAGCCGCCAAGAATTCAAAGAATAATACTGAAAGCTTACTGTGGTTGGCAGAATGCCCAGAAGCAATTTGCAGGAAGCTGATAAGATAAGCAAGACAAGATACGAAGGAATGTGAACGAAGTTGTTCCCTGCAAATTGCTTCAGTCGGCGTTCTTCCTTAAATAGGCTAAGGGAGTGGCCAATTAGCCCCAAGCCTTACTCTCGAGGAGACATCCTCCTGCAGAGCCATTCCTGCCTTTTTGACAGCTCTGCACGCCCGTGCATCGAGAAGAGGCTCCTCCTCTTCATCCTCTTCACTTAAGGGAGCTTCTGAAGGCCCTGGCTGAATCCCCGCCTCTGGCACCACATCTTCTCCAGCCTCCTCGTTGTCTGACTCGAGCGCCAGCTGCACCGGATGCTGGCGCAGCACCACACCAGCCTCCTCGCTGTCGGAATCAGCTACTAGCTGCACAGGCCGCTGACGGGCCACAACAAAACCAGATTCACTTAACAACGGTGTTACTAATTTAACAAATGTGGTGATTCACTTAACAAATGTGGCAAGAAAAGGTTGTAAAATGGGTCGAAACTCACTTAGCATATTTCTCCGTTGTGGTCGTACATTGAGGACTGCCTGTGTTATTTTTTTTTTTTAACCATTGGGGTAACCCTGATGTTGATTTACTGAAACGTTAGAAAGGAAATGAAAGTTTAATTCCTCACAGGAATAGGGCGAGGTGGGTGAGAGGATTTAATGAGGGGCCTCTATGTTGGAAGTTGAAGTCTGGTGCCAGGTTTTTAATGTTTACGGTTTTAATAGATTTAATATGGTATCGTGTTGTTTTATTAGTGATAGCGTTTTAATTGTTGGTTGCCCACCGCCAGGAGCTCAGCGTAAGAGGGACTTGTTTTAAATAAATAAACATAAAATAAATGCATTAGTTGTTTGAGTAGAATATTGCCTCAGGCCTTTTTTGTGTGTGTTTTGATAAATTAAAGGATGGGAGATTTACTTTTTCGAAAGGTGAGCGTGCTGGAAAAACTCCCGTCTGGATTACACTTGAGGGATCTCAAGCCTTTCGCTCCATGTTTTCGTTTCAAAATTAAATCTATGAGGTTTAAGAAGCTGTTTTATTCTGGGTCAATATATATATTGTTTACTCTGATTGGTATGGGAAACATCTATCTCCTCATCTGCCTCTATAATAATTTTTAATGACCCTGAGCTACTAAATATAGAGTTATGTCCTTCTGTGTACATCAGCCCCTTTAAGGGACAGTTGGGGATTTTTTTCCCCTTCAGAGTGTGCAATAGTGACAGGGGAAACAAAAATGCTTCCTCTCTTTGCTACCTGAAACTTTCTAAGCGTTTTTTGTACATTCCAACCCCCCTCCCCAATATAGGATTCCTTCCTGAATCAGGAGAGATTTGGACAATTACCAAAAGGATGAAGGAGACTAAACGAAGATCAACAAACTATCAAAGTAAAAAAGAGGGCTGTGAAAATATCTACAGGCCCCTCACATCCTGGACATAAATTGTTTCAACTTCTACCAGTGGTGGGTTTCAAATTTTTTTACTACCGGTTCTGTGGGTGTGGCTTGGTGGGCGTGGCATGGCTTGGTGGGCGTGGCATGGCTTGGTGGGCGTGGCAGGGAAAGGATACTGTAAAATCTACATTCCATTCCTCCATTCCAGCCCCAATCCAGAGGAAGGTTACTGCAAAATCCCCATTTCCTTCCGATCAGCTGGGACTTGGGAGGCAGAGAATAGATGGGGGCGGGGCCAGTCAGAATTTTTACTACTGGTTCTCCAAACTACTCAAAATTTCTGCTACCAGTTCTCCAGAACTGGTCAGAACCTGCTGAAACCCACCTCTGACTTCTACCCTCAAAACGATGCTATAGGGCACTGCACACCAGAACAACTAGACACAAGGACAGTTTTTTGCCGAACGCCATCACTCTGCTAAACAAATAATTCCTTCAACACTGTCAAACAATTTACTAAGACTGTATTACTATTATTCTTCTCTTCCTTACTAGTATCTATCTCTACCCACTTATTACTATAACCATGTTGCTTGTATCTTTCAATTACATTGTTTTTATTTGTTTCCTAGTACGATTTGATAGCTTATTAATAACCTTGACTATCACTAAGTGTTGTATCTTTTTATTCTTGATGAATGTATTTTATTCTCCTTATGTACACTGAGAGCGTATGCACCAGAGACAAATTCATTGTGTGTCCAATCACACTTGGCCAATAAATAACTCTATTCTATTCTATTCTATTCTATTCTATTCTATTCTATTCTATTCTATTCTATTCTATTCTATTCTATTCTATTCTATGCTATGCTATGCTATGCTATGCTATGCTATGCTATGCTATGCTATGCTATGCAAAGCTATTCTATTCTAAATCTGATAAAATGAAAATACTGTGGACAAGTGGTTTTCAAGCCAGGAAGTAAGAAAATACCAATTTACATTCGGATCCTTCAGTCTCGTTGTTCACGTACTATGTTGGGAAGCTTAATGTTTTCAGAAGGTTATTGGAAAAAAAAACCTAGTTTTTATTCACATCTCAACATAAGAGTCAGTTATTAGTTATTCTTTCTGCTAAAGAGAGCGAGAGTGAGCTGAAGAAGCTTCAGAGCTGAAGAAGCTTCTTGGATGAGAAGCGAAACGTCTTCAAAGAAAAACCAGAAAGTTGCCTCTTGAAAAAAAGACTTTTGGGTCTTTTTTAAACTATGACTGAGAATCTCCACAGACATTTTTCTCCTAAAAAATTCTTTGGGGAGAGGGAGGTGCTGCAAAATATTTCCCTCTCCCAATTAACCTTTCAAAGAGCCTTGGTGGTGCAGCGGACTAAAGTGCTGTTAAGTAGCACTTAGCTGCCAGCTGCCTGCAATTACTGCGAGTTCAAATCTCACTAGGCTCAAGGTTGACTCAGCCTTCCATCCTTCCGAGGTAGGTAAAATGAGGACCCGGTTTGTGGGGGCAATAAGCTGACTTTGTATAAAAAAAGAACACCACTTTGGGGGGGGGAGCGAAAGCCCTACTAAGCAGGTATATACAAAAGAATGAAGGCTATTGCTTAACGCATTGTAAGCCGCCCTGAGTCTCCAGAGAAGGGCGGCATATAAATTGAACCAATAAATAAATAAATAAGATTTTTAGGAAAAAGAGAGCTGCTACACTATTCCGAGCAGGGCTTCTTTTCAGAATTGTGTGCCACACTCAGTAACACACCCTCACTTTCACTTTTTCACTTTCAGAAGGGGGAAGAAAAATAGCAACAGAGGAGGGACAGCATCTGTCAGCCTCTATAAGCGCAGATGTTATCAGCACAGAAGATGTAATATCCTTGACCAATTTACACCATGAAATCAAATCCCAATTCAAGGTAGCACTTCATATAGAGTCTAAGACATACATACTTTCATAAAAAAAAAAAGACCAGTTTGTAGTGTGCTTATTACACTTGTCCATGAGCTGTCTGTCTGAGAGTCAAGCAAATGTCATGATCAATAAGTTGAAAAAAAATGTACCCTATTTTTCCGATGATAAGACGCACCTGAGTATAAGACACACCAAGATTTCGAAGATGCAAACAAGAAAAAAATAGTTTTTGCCCTCCCTGGACCCCAGGAGCACTCTGCAGGCCTCCCAAACTCTCTGTGCACCCCGTTTTTGGCCTCCCAAACCCCCATGCATCATGTTTTTGCCCTCCACAGCCCCCAGGAGCACTCTGCAGGTCTCTCAAACCCTCTGCGCATCCCCGTTTTTGCAAAAAATGGGCCTGTTTTTGGCGAAAACTGGACCCGTGGGGCAAGGTTTCAGGAGGCCAAAAATGGCTGTATTCAGTGTATAAGACGTACCAATATTTCCACCCTCTTTTTTGGGTGGGGAGTGCATCTTATACTCTGAAATGTATGGTAATTCAACAGTAAAACAGTTGAAATAGAAAATAGCAATAGCAATAGCACTTAGACTTATACAGTATACAACTTCACAGTGCTTTACAGCCCTCTCTAAACTGTTTACAGAGTCAGCCTCTTGCCCCCAACAATCTGGGTCCTCATTTGACCAACCTCGGAAGGATGGAAGGCTGAGTCAACCATGAGCCTGGTGAGATTTGAACTGCCAAATTGCAGGCAGCCGGCAGGCAGCAGAAGTAGCCTGCAGTACTGCACTCTAACCACTGCATCACGGAGGCTCACAACTTCTGGAGGCAGGTCATTCCACTGATCAATTGTTCTCACTGTCAGGAAATTTCTTTTCAGTTCTAGGATGGTTCTGTCCTTGATTAGTTTCCATCCATTGCTCTTGTCCTGCTTTTAGGAATTTTGGAGAATAGGTTGCCCCCTCTTCTTTGTGGCCCCTGAGATATTGGAACACTGTCACCCCTAGTCCATCTTTTCGTTAAACCGTTCCTGCAACTGTTTTTTATATGTTTTAGCCTCCAGTCACTAATCATCTTTTTTGCTCTTCTCTGCACTCTTTCTAGAGTTTCAACATCTTTTTTATATTGTGGCAACCAAAAGTGGGTGCAGTATTCCAGGTGTGGTTTTACCAAGGCATTAGAAAGTGGTACTATCGCTTCATGTGATCTTGATGTTAATGCGATGTTAGTGTTAGCTTTTTTGGCAGCTGCAGCACACCGCTGGTTCATATTTGGAGTTCAATCACGCACACCCAAGTAAGTCTAAGACTTCTCTTTGCTCGTGCTCATAGAGCCGAGGTGGCGCAGTGGTTAGAGTGCAGTACTGCAGGCTACTTCTGCTGACTGCCAGTTGACTGCAATTTGGCAGTTCAAATCTCACCAGCTCAAGGTTGACTCAGTCTTCCATCCTTCCGAGGTTGGTCAAATGAGGACCCAGATTTTGGGGGGCAAGAGGCTGACTCTGTAAACTGCTTAGAGAGAGCTGTAAAGCACTGTGAAGCGGTACGTAAGTTATATATCAGTTATAAAATGCTACTGCTATTTCTATGCTGCTGACAGTATGCATAATAGCTGCAGATCCTTTTGTTGCTCTAAAAAAAAATTACGTGGCAGGATTCTCTACATGTACTCCAATAATATCAGTGTATTACAGATAAATATAGCTGATGCTCCAAATCTTATATACACTTAGAAGCAGACCTGTCATCTGCAGTCAGTGAAGTATACCTTACAAATATAAAATACAAACATTTCATTTTTTGCCCTGACAAGATTTCCAGGGCCATAATGGATGAAATTGCTTCTGAAATCTACAACTTCATATTTTCTGCCATCCATCTTCCCTGTACTTGCCTGAGACAAGTAGACAAGTTTGGTGACTGTAGCCCGTTCTTTGATAGAATTCCAACGAGGACATTCCTGGGGCAAGACAGAGGTAAGCTGTGCAGTTATGGGATAAATATTTCCATAATCGAACCTGTAAATGTAATATTAGAGATCAGAATTGTGCTAAAGTCTAAAAAAAAAAAAGTTTGTGTCCCATAAAATAAGTCAGGTCATTTTCCATTTTTTTCCCATGCTGTCTAGAATGATTTATAGTGAATGCCCAGTTTCCCCATTATTTAAATTTTAGATATATCTTTGATATATATATCAAAGATATGCAATATGTTTTTGTATCCATTTTGAGGAAAAGACTGTTGGCATGTTGACCTACAGAGACCACATTTGTCTTCTAAAAATGACCCTGGAAATGATGTTACGTCGTGATGCAATCTTGTCCCAGACGATCAACTGATTCCCTCTAGTTAGTGAAGGGCAGTCCAGTGATTCTGCAACAAAACCTTGTTGGTTTTGTGGC
>NC_142073.1:8637963-8682963 GCF_059756535.1 Pantherophis guttatus | reverse complement strand
TTGTGTGTCCAATCACACTTGGCCAATAAAGAATTCTATTCTATTCTATTCTATTCTATTCTATTCTATTCTATTCTATTCTATTCTATTCTATTCTATTCTATTCTATTCTATTCTATTCTATTCTATTCTAGATGGTCTGGAAGGAACACTACCGATATAAGTAATTTTAAAGATACAGATCCTTTGGGCTATTAATCAGTCATGATTAAAGCTATAAAAATGAGATTTTGAAGTCAAATCTGGAGAGCCAAAGAGCAACAAAATGATCCCATGGAGACTTGTCGATTTGGCCTATGATTTGACCATTCCTGATATAGTTATAAGCATCTGAGCTTTTAAAAACCAAGAACATGGGATTCAAGCTAACAAGCTACGAGCATAAGCAGCAATAGTGATGAATATTGTCAAATTTATTATATTGAGTGTAATAAGATTCTACCAAGACACATTCATTAGTTGAGAAGTTGTCATTATAATAGCAAAACAAATAAATACACAAATTAAGCCCTCAAAGAGGGCAGTCCGTGCTGCAAACTAATCGCCCATTAAACAGTTCTTTAAAAAGTGTAATTGAATTGGGATTTCTCATAAGGTACATGGATTCACTGGGCCATAAACCATCCCATAATACCTTTAATAATGTTGGGTGCTTGTGTATAGACAGACAATTGTAAAATATCAAATAACGAGGGGAGAGGAAAACATTAGCCAACCCTCTCATGCATCAAAGGAGAAGGTGTCATTATAAGAACATGGCTTTAAAATTACCTAGCTGCAGCGTTGGAGAGAAGCTAAAGGAACTGTACCGAAAGAATTATATATACCGATATTGAACTTTCACGTTTCCAAGTGGGAGGCGAGGCCTGGTGGCAGAGTGTAGTACTGCAGGCAAACTCTTCCCACAGCCTGGAATTCCATCCTGATGGGAATCAAGGTTGACTCATCCTTCCATCCTTCCAAGGGTCGGTAAAGTGAGGACCTGGATTGTTGGAGGCAATGTTGCTGACATTGTAAACTTCCCAGAGAGTACTGTAAAGCACTGTGGGGCGGTATATAAGTCTAAATGCTTTTGCTGTTGCTATTCATGTTCTGAAACCATTTTGCGGTGGAAATGGCAAAGTGTTAGATAGCACTTAGCAATAGCACTTAGACTTATATACCACTTTAGAGTGCTTTACAGTCCTCTCTAAGCGGTTTACAGAGTCAGCCTCTTGCCCCCAACAATCTGGGTTCTCATTTTACCCATCTCGGAAAGATGGAAGGCTGAGTCAATCTTGAGCCAATCAGGATCGAACTCCTGGCAGTGAGCACAGTTAGTCTGCAATAGCAATAGCACTTAGACTTATATACTGCTTCACACTGCTTTATAGTCCTCTCTAAGCAGTTTACAGAGTCAGCCTATTGCCCTCAACAATCTGGGTTCTCATTTTACTCACCTCGGAAGGATGGAAGGCTGAATCAACCTTGAGCCTCGTGAGATTTGAACTGCCAAATTGCAGTGAGCTGGCAGTCGGCAGAGGTAGCCTGCAGTACTGCACTCTATCCACCAAGGCTCATAGATATCCCCAAATACTACATCTCATGGTTTTAGTTAGCCACATCAGTTTATTAAAATGTTTAGCATGCACTGGTATTAAATAGTGAAGTCATTGAGTTAGACAGCCTTCAGGGATCTTCTTCTCCTTTTTTGGAATGCTCAAAGCAAGCTTGAATCTAGAAGACCTTGAACTGTAGTTGGGAATGGCTCCGAGCATTATAATTCTGGCAAGCATTTAAGGGGTTAGGAAGTAGCGCATAAACAAGTGGTGAGAAGAACCTCTTGACCACTAGAAGTATGTAAGGGCTTCTTTGAAGTTATTTGATCAACAAATGATATCTAGTAGCCATTACTGACCAGAGCAAAGTGACCTGTCCTTCAAATTGTTTCCAAAATTTATGTATTCACAGAAAAGAGGTTTCCTCCCCCTCCACTTTTCCACTGGGGCATAAGAAACTGAGTCAGATTAGGCTCTGGCATGAGAAATAATTGGTAAGATAATTAGACAGAAATGGAGAAATGTGACTTGAATACATGTACCAATTTTCAAATTATTACTCTCTCCAAAGGATATGCTTCAGTGTCATGCCTTCAGCTTGTACCCACGTGAGTTTTTGTGTGATGACTGTATAACTATAACTTTGTTGCTTGTATCCTTACACTTTGTATTGACTGTTTCATAGTATGATTCGATTGCTTATTTGTACCCTATGACTATCATTAAGTGTTGTGCCTTATGATTCTTGATGAATGTATCTTGTCTTTTATGTACACTGAGAGCGTATGCACCAAGACAAATTCCTTGTGTGTCCAATCACACTTGGCCAATGAAGAATGCTATTCTATTCTATTCTATTCTATTCTATTCTATTCTATTCTATTCTATTCTACTCTACTCTACTCTACTCTACTCTACTCTACTCTACTCTACTCTCTATTCTATTCTATTCTATTCTATTCTATTCTATTCTATTCTATTCTATTCTATTCTATTCTATTCTATTCTATTCTATTCTATTCTAAAAGAACAGCAGAATTCAGCTGGATGTTGAACCTGAAGTGAAGAAGGGGTCAACTGAACATGTGAACACAGTGTCAGTTCCAGGCCCTAATATTTTATATACCAATGTTCAGGCCTACAGACTAAATACTTAATAGACTGTTTGGTCTGCTGGTTTGCTCTACTCAGCCTGTTACATCATGTTATACATCATGCATTTATTGACTATCTGCATAGGTAATATGGTTCATTCAAAATAGGTCAATCTCATTCTTTTATATTTACCTTATGACAATACAAGGAACGTTGTGGAGAAATGCACAGCCAGGCAGGGACGATGGCTCAAGCATAGAATTAGCCGTGGTGATGCAGTGGTTAGAATGCAGTAGTGCAAGCTACTTCTGCTGATTGCTGGCTGCAGTTTGGCAGTTTGAGTTTCACTGGCTCAAGGTTGACTCAGCCTTCCATCCTTCCGAGGTGAGTAAAATGAGGACCCAGATTGTTGGGGGCCATAGGCTGACTCTGTAAACCGCTTAGAGAAGGCTGTAAAGCACTGTGAAGCGGTATATAAGTCTATTGCTATTAGGCTTGAGTGAGGGGTCCTTGGTGCTCTCTGAGCTTAATTGTTTTCTTGTAGATGTTTCATGACCCAAACTAGGAAGCATAATCAGTACTAGTCGCTACTAGCACTGATAATGTTACCTAGTTGGGTCATGAAATGTCTGCAAGAAAACAAGCAAGCCCAGAGAGCACCAAGGACCCCTCGTTTCAACTCTGAGCTACAAATATTTTCCTTTATTAGTCTTTTTTCCCCCAAGTTTTTTTTAAAAATTTTTTTACAAACATATCAATGCGTGAACAGTGTGGCACCTGGGTGTCATACATTCTAATACAAATAAAACTAGTAGAATTAATCATAGGTATTACATTCAATCAACTTATATATTTCTAATAATGATACACATTTATATTAAGTTGCAGTCTATCATTATTCAATTATTCCATGTTTTCTCTTGTTATTGCTTTTATTTTATTATATCAAAGTGTATACACTAATATTCCTCCTTCTCTTATTTCTACCTCTTATTCTAATTTTTAATCATATCACCCTTTATTAAAAGACATTTTCTTTCTATCCTACCTAACTTCTAGGATCCAACCCTCCCTAAGCACCATGATATTTATCAGGCAGTCTCAGGAGATTCTTGTACTACTAACTAGAGCATACAAAACATTTGCTAGACCAATTCTTGAATACAGCTCATCTGTTTGGAACCCGCACTGCATATCGGACATAAATACAATCGAGAGAGTCCAGAGATATTTTACGAGAAGAGTTCTCCATTCCTCTAACTGCAATAAAATACCTTATGCCACCAGACTTCAAATTTTGGGCTTAGACAACTTAGAACTATGCTGACTTCAGTCTGACCTAAGCATAGTACATAAAATTATCTGCCACAATGTCCTTCCTGTCAATGACTACTTCAGCTTCAACCACAACAATACATGAGCAAATAATAGATACAAACTCAAGGTAAACCGTTCCAAACTCAATTGCAGAAAATACGACTTCAGTAACAGAGTGGTCAATGCCTGGAATGCACTACCTGACTCTGTAGTTTCTTCCCCAAACCCCTAAAACTTTAACCTTAGACTGTTTACTGTTGACCTCACCCCATTCCTAAGAGGTCTGTAAGGGGCATGCATAAGCGCACCAGTGTGCCTACCGTCCCTGTCCTAATATTCCTATTTACTTATTCTTTTCATGTATTAAAATTATGTTTATACTTTTACCTGTTATCTTATATATGCTTGACAAAATAAACTTATGACTTATGAAAAAAAAATTACAATAGTTAGCTTGAACTCTACATGCATGGATCTGTTTGCTTGTGCCTGACACATGTTGAGCCTTCTTACAAAATATTTCCCATGACTTTCCAAATATGAATATTAAAAGCAAAACATCCATTCCTTACAAATTTCAGTTGTACATCCACACTCTGGGAGAAACTGAGCATGGAGACCTCCAGCACCAAATCACTGAGATAGCTTGTAATCTTCTAGCATTGTCTCTTCTGCTTAAAAAAGAGGCGCCTCTGATCCCCCGCCAACTCCTTATAAAATTAATCAATTTCATTAAAAGCTTTAATGAGATTATTGAACTTAATTACAACACTGCACTGTATTAATTTATGGTAGTTGAATTCTGATCAGAGCGCTTAAAGGTTTCTAGAAATATTGAATCCCATTTTAGAATAGGAAAACACTTACATACATACATTACACACATACACACAATATATCGTGTTTCTTCAAAAAGAAGGGTGGGTCTTATTTTCTTTTGATCCCCGAAAAAACAGGTAGGCCTTCTTTTTGGAGGGTTCTAATTATTGACTCACGTCACGGTGGTGGCACCGACAGTCCCGCCCAGCAGGAGCCCGCTGCTGGCCCACTTCTTCTGCGGCTGCTTGCCGCCATTCGCATGCATCGCCCCAGCCTCCGTTTCATCTTCAGATGTCTGCTAGAAGGCATCTGCAGCCAATAATAGAGCTCCAGATTGATCCAGAGCTCTATTATCAGCTGCTGATGCCTTCTGAAAATCCCTCTGCAGCTGATAATAGAGCTTCGGACCAATCCAGAGTTCTGTTATCAGCTGCAGATAACAGATGATGGCAGGCATCTGAAGGCGAAATGGAGGTCAGGGCAATGCGTGCGAGTGGCGGTAAGCGGCTGCAAAAGAAGCCGAGGCAGGTGTCAGGCGGTGGTGGGTTGCCCATGGTTCACACCGGTTCTATAGAACTGGTAGTAAAACCAGCGGGAGGCTCCGCCCACCGACCCCGACATCATCAAAATGCTTCTGCACATGCGCACGGCCCCATTGCGAACCGGTAGTAAAGGTAATTAGAACCCACCCTTGGTGTCAGAGTGTGTGAGGCCTGGTAAGTAGGGCAGCTCCACTCCATCATCCCCACCCTAGTTTATTTTTTACCTGTGTGCGGGATGGGTGGAGTCTTAATTAGGTCTAATTTTGTAGGGTTAGAGCATGCGCTCAAAAATGTGATAGGGACCCCCTCAGAAGTATTAGCTAAGATATTAACTTGCGCTGAAATGGACAAGTTGACTTTGGAACTCAAAGATAAGAGCAAAACAGAATATTATGAAATCTGGAATAAATTGTATTATTGGTTGGAGAGGAGGAGGAATGCTGGGCTAAGGGATCATTGATGAGTTGAAAGTTTAGAAATCTTTATATTAGTTTTCTGCGATGATAGGAATGAAATTGGTATTGATGTAACTTTTATAGATGAAAGAATTTACGTGTTTGAATTGTGATAGACGGTATATACTTGTAGAGCAAAAAAGGAACTGTATTTGTTGCAAGGTAAAACTTGACGGAAATGTCTAAACCAAAAAAGTCACACCATGTCCAATGTTTAAATTGTATTAGTAATAAAAAACAGGTTCTGACCAGTTCTGGAGAACCGGTAGCGGAAATTTTGAGTACTTTGGAGAACTGGTAGTAAAAATTCTGATTGGCCCCGTCCCCATCTATTCTCTGCCTCCCAAGAGACCGCCTTCTACTGCATAGCTCCCAGCGACTGGTAAGATCCCACAGAGTTGGTCTCCTCCGGGTCCCGTCAGCTAAACAATGCCAGTTGGTGGGCCCACGGGGGAGGGCCTTCTCTGTGGCTGCCCCGGTTCTCTGGAACCAGTTACCTCCTGAGGTCCGGACCATCCCCACCCTATTGGCCTTCCGAAAAGCTGTGAAGACCTGGCTTTTCCAGAAGGCCTGGGACCGTTGATCTCACTTTGCGATCTGGCGAGATCTGGCCATGAATAGTGTGAATGCATTCTAAGGTTTTTAATGTTTTTTAATCTTTTAAAAGTTTTTAGAATGGTTTTTTTAAAAAAATGTATTGTGAGCCGCCCTGAGTCTCCGGAGAGGGGCGGCATATAAATTTAATGAATGAATGAATGAATGAATGAATGAATGAATGAATGAATGAATGAATAAAGTCCCAGCTGATAAGGGAGTAAATGGGGATTTTGCAGTATCCTTCCCCTGTCATGCCCACCAAGCCACGCCCACCAAGCCATGCCACACCCACCATGCCACAACACCCACAGAACCGGTAGTAAAAAAATTTGAAACCCACCACTGATATACACATATATGTGCAAAGGGATATGTCTATGTCCCTTTGCAAAATGAGGTTTCATTACTTTCAGCCACTGTGCATGTGAATCCATTTGCATGCCTTGGCGTAAAATTAAATGGACTAGTCTGAACAAATGAAATGAAAACTTTTTCATTTTCTACAGAATAGCTCTTTAAAGGGTAGGGTTTTTTTGGGGGTGGGGGAGGAAGAGAAGCAAAAGAAAAAAGGAAACGGCTTTTTGAAGATTTCAGCTTTCAGTTTACTCGCTTTTCAAAACGTTCTTCTAACTATAGATATCCTTTGTCTGGAATGAGCCCACAGCAAGAGTTTCTGGGCACAAAACTTTAGACAAATGGAAATTGAGAGCAACGATCCAGTTCTAGGAAATTATTGAATTAAACATCTGGGGTATTCTGAATTTCAATTTCACTCTTTTTTTCCTCTTTTTTTTAGATTGGCCTCACAGATTACCTTTTGGAACTGACTGATGTGAATGGATAGCTTAGTGCCGTTGATGCATTTCATAAAAGATAGTATTGAATATTTCAGCTACTCTAGCTTATGCCGAATTACCAATGTGTAAATAAGTCATTTTTAATTACTGCACTCCTTCTTTCCTTTGCAATATTATCTTCCGTTCTTCAGCGGAACAGTCTCCCTAGACATCCAATCTGCAACAAGACAGACAATATGGTATCAGGAGATAACCCTTACGTGCCCACCGAGTTCCTTGTTCTCCAAACTTTATTTTTCAATTAAAAATACATAAACAGGAAGCGGGTAAGTTGCTGTGCAGAGTGTCATCTTCTAAAATCCTTTTAATTGACAAGGATGCCTTTGGTAAGCTTCCTACGAAGCTCTCCCCGGCTTCTTGAGAAAATAAAAATGACACAAGGCTGTAGTCCTGTGTGTTTTTAACAAGAAGTATTGAAGGAGGTGGGGGAATGAGAGACAATATTGAATATTTCAGCTATTCTAGCCTTTTCCATATTACCAATGTTTTCAGGTAAACAGGTGTTCTGGAATTACTCATTTGGTGAATGGTTAGGTCTCCTTCACTGCTGCCATTTTGAGAGATTCCCTTGGTATGATCTTAAATTCTAGATGTGTCTACAGGCTCTAGAGCATGGTTACTCAACCTCTTGACTTGCCTGGGCTGCATCAAGTGAAGAGGAATTGATGGCAAACCTTTTCGGCACCAAGTACCGAAAAGGGAGAGCACGCACATATGGGGGGGAGGGGGGGCACCGAATGCCGAGAAGGGAGCACTTTTTTTTCTTTAATTTATATGCCACCCTTCTCCGGAGACTCAGGGCGGCTTACAATGCGTTAAGCAATAGCCTTCATACTTTTGTATATTTATACAAAGTCAGCTTATTGCCCCCACAATCTGGGTCCTCATTTTACCTACCTTTGAAAGGATGGAAGGCTGAGTCAACCTTGAGCCTGGTGAGATTTGAACCTGCAGAAATTGCAGGCAGCTGTGTTAATAACAGGGTGCATTAAACCACTGTACTACCAAGGCTCTTTTTTTTTTTTTTGCAGTATCCTTCCCCTGGAGTCTGGTGGGAATGGAGATTTTGCAGTATCCTTCATTTATTTTATTTTATTTATTTATTTGAAACATTTATATAGCCGCCAATCTAATAACAAACTCTGGGCAGCTTCCAACCAAAAATTAAAATGATTGATAATTTAATGGATGTCTCTTTCAGGAAATCCATCCCTTATTCCAAGAAAAAATCCATAGGAGCAGCAAGAGAGATTTTATGCAAGAAAGTAGCCTTCAGCTTCAATCTCTTGTAGCATTTCCAGCAGGGTAAGGGAAATAAAAGCATCCTGCCTGAAGCTCAGAAAAGTCACTTTTAGCCAGTTTAGTGTAGAAGAAGAGCAGGCAGTGCTGGGGGATGGAGTTAAACATGTCATCAGCTTAAAGTCATTGCATTCCCAAAAGCAGTCTGAGTCCAACCTCTTCTGAATTCCATTGACCCTTTTTTGTTGCTGTTAGTTGTGAAGTCGTGTCTGACCCATCGTGGCCCCATGGACAACGTTCCTCCAGGCCTTCCTGTCCTCTACCATCCTCTGGAGTCCATTTAAGCTCATGCCGACTGCTTTAGTGACTCCATCCAGCCACCTCCTTCTCTGTCGTCCCCTTCCTCTTTTGCCCTCAATCTTTCCCAGCATTAGGCTCTTCTCCAGTGAGTCCTTCCTTCTCATTAGGTGACCAAAGTATTTGAGTTTCATCTTCAGGATCTGGCCTTCTAAAGAGCTGTCAGGGTTGATCTCCTCTAGGACTGACCAGTTTGGTTGTCTTGCAGTCCAAGAGACTCACAGGAGTCTTCTCCAGCACCAGAGTGCAAAGGCCTCAATTCTTTGGTGCTCAGCCTTCCTTATGGTCCAACTTTCACAGCCATTGCAACTGGGAAAACCATAGCCTTGACTATACGCACTTTTGATGGCAGGTGATGTCTCTGCTTTTTAGTAAGCTATCTAGATTTGCCATAGCTTTCCTCCACAGGAGCAATCGTCTTTTAATTTCTTGGCTGCAGTCGCCATCTGCGGTGAACTTGGAGTCCAGGAAAATAAAATCTGTCACTACCTCCATTTCTTCCCCATCTATTTGCCATGAATTGAGAGGGCCAGATGCCATGATCTTAGTTTTCTTCACCCGCATCAAGAGGCTCTTTAGTTCCCCTTCACTTTCTGCCATTAGAATGGTGTCATCTGCATATCTACATATATCTCATTTTTTCTACGTGTTTCACTTTTCTTCATTATACTGTAACTGCTATTCTAATAACAAATCCTTCATAAAAGTTATTGCATTACATTCTTGATTAAATTATCTTTCCATTGATATATAATTTTATGGTGCTACTCCAAAAAAAAAAAAAAAGTGGTGTTATTAACTAGTTTTAGAAAATACACTTTCCCCAAAAGGTTTCCACAGTTTTGGCCACTACTGTATGGCTGAGAATGGACATGAATTGGGGTCTGTACAAGCTGATCAGCCTTGCTAACAACTTGTTGGCAAAGAGACTTGATCAGAAGAGTCTGTTTTGGCTCGGTTTACGAAATCCCTTGGCTTCCAATGTGAAGGCACCTTCACCATATGATTTATGGAATGGACATTTGCAGGGAGATGCTGAATAGAAGGCAGCAGCCAAAATTCTCCTCTCAGTAAGCAGTAGGACTGTAGTATAATTAACCAAAGTCACATTTTGCAGCCAAAGAACTGGCTGGTTGGTTCAAATCATTACATGGAACGTAAGCTGCCCTCTTTCTCCATTGCTTTTTTTTTTTTTGGATTCTGGCAGCTGCCAGCTGTCCATGCTGCAGTGAGTGTAGATTTTACAATTGCTAACTTTCCCTGGTCAGGGTCTAGGCTAGGTTTTTGCCTGTTATTCTGAATCTGGTCTACGTTCACATGGCAAGTGTTCAAAAATGTGTCTGTCCTGTAATTTTTTTTTCCCCGTGAAGTATTAAAAAAACAAAAAACTGCACAAAAAATTTTCAACAGCTGTTGGGTATAGACATTTGCATCTTGCCTTTCTCCTCTGCCCCCCAGCAGCATTTGTGAGGAGGAGGGAGGATGGAACATTGAATATTGCTATTTGTCAGTTTATCAAATTTGTACGGCTGCCCATCTCACCCAAAGCAAGTTGTAAGATTAAAACAGGGATATTTGAATAGAACTTTCCCCAGAGACGTGGTGGCTCAATGGCTAAGACACTGAGCTTGTCAATCAAAAGGTTGGCAGTTTAGCGGTTCGAATCCCTAGTGCCGCGTAATGGGGTGAGCTCCTGTTACTTGTCCCAGCTTCTGCCAACCTAGCAGTTCGAAAGCATGTAAAAAATGCAAGTAGAAAAGTAGGGACCACCTTTGGTGGGAAGGTAACAGTATTCCGTGCGCCTTTGGTGTTTAGTCATGCCGGCCACATGACCACGGAGATGTCTTCGGACAGCACTGGCTCTTCGGCTTTGAAACGGAGATGAGCACCACCCCCTAGAGTTGGGAACGACTAGCACATATGTGTGAGGGGAACCTTTACCTTTACCTTCCCCAGAGAATTAGATCTTCACTTATTGAGTTTCAAGTAGGATAATTTTCTCCTATAATAACCTGCCCTGTACCTAGATCAGTCCTCATTTTGTCCCAATCACACCTAAGATACATTTTGGCGGTGGCTTTTTTTGATAGGAATTCATGAACTCCAGAACCTCCTTCTGATGCTACTTTCTCCATTGCAATTTTTGGTGAACATCTATTCTTTCCCACAAAGTCTTCAATGGGGAATTTCTAAAAGGGGAAATCGCCATTGAGTCATTCTTGACTTCTGGATTCATTGATGGGTCCATATAGATTTCTAGGGAGCAATATAAAATGCTTTCTCATTGTCCTCCTTCTAGGATGTTGTTTCAACTTCCAAATATTGGCTACTATCCTGAAATTCAGTGATGTAAAGGCAAAGGTAAAGGTTCCCCTTGCACATATGTGCTAGTGGTTCTCGACTCTAGGGGGCGGTGCTCATCTCCATTTCAAAGCTGAAGAGCCAGCGCTGTCCGAAGACGGTCAAGTGGCCGGCATGACTCGATGCCAAAGGCGCACGGAACGCTGTTACCATCCCACCAAAGGTGGTCCCTATTTTTCTACTTGCATTTTTTATGTGCTTTCAAACTGCTAGGTTGGCAGAAACTGGGACAAGTAATGGGAGCTCATCCTGTTATGCGGCACTAGGGATTCAAACCGCTGAAATGCCGACCTTTCGATCGACAAGCTCAGCGTCTTAGCCACTGAGCCATCTTGTCCCCCTATCAGTGATGTACTTGGGAGCTAATTAGACCTACCGAGCACAGACAAAATAGGGTACATGTCATAATTTTCTTAGATTATTTTTGACTGTCTAGCATTGCATTTCTATGTTCCTATTCTTTTTCAATGTCAGAGGAATGTTTTTTTTTTTAAAAAAAATCAATTAATTGAGTTGACAATTTGGAGATTTCTTTAAAAAACCAAATAGATGTGTGAAGTCTAGTGCAGCTTTAACCCATCCTGCTTGGTGAGGATTCCTCCCATTCCTCTCTCTTACACAGAAACATACATTCCAGCCTGGATTGGCTCCATTGGTTATCTATTGTTTTTTTTTTTTTTAAAAAAACAACTTTTGGAATCATATGCAATGCGTGATTACTTTCTCACACATATACCCCTTTCACTGACTTTATCTCTTGTACAAATATCCTTATGGCTCTATTTCTCACTCAGTGTGAATTAAATGTCAATCTTCTTCTAGAAAACCCAAGTGCCTCTTGAAGTGTGACACAGTTTTTAGCTTGCCTGGGGCTTCATTTCAATGTTAATTCATCATATTTCTAAACAGAATGTTTACTCCGGTTCTCCAGGATCTGGGACACGGTTCCTTCTGTTTTCGTCTGTCTTCCGCTCGGTCATGTTTCAATCAAGTAGACAATAATCCAGATTAATCCATACAAAATTGTAAATCCTGCTGTAAGACATTAAGGTACAGCTGCCTGGGTGAAATCCTCTTAAGAGCACGGCGTTCAATTAGCGCAAAAGGGGAAGACGAGGGTTTACTCAGGAAATCAAATCAAACTCTGCTGATGCTTCAGAAATATAATTGCAATGATATAATTAACTGAAAAGGCAGTAACACTGGGTGAGTGTTGAGGGGGCTGTGACAGGAATAAAAATAACTGCTGACATGGTTTCCCCTTTTTGCTCACTCCTAGAATAGCCTGATCTTCATATTCGTAAGTGGTAAGCCTAAGAAATCATGGCATCTTCTAGGATAGACTTCACCGCTCTAGTAGGATCAAAGAAAACCAGGCCATCAAAGAAGAGCCTTGGTAGTACAAGAGTTTAAGGCACCCTGTTATTAAGCTGCTTAAGACCAGCTGCCTGCAATTACTGCAGGGTTCGAATCTCGCCAAGGCTCAAGGTTGACTCAGCCTTCCATCCTTTCTAAGGTAGGTGAAATGAGGACCCAGTTTGTGGGGGCAATAAGCTGACTTTGTATAAATATACAAAAGGATGAAGGCTATTGCTGAGCACATTGTAAGCCGCCCTGAGTCTTCAGAGAAGGGCGGCATATAAATCAAATTAAAAAAAAAAAAAAAGAACATGGTGGCTGGACACCTTCAAAGCTGACACCAGCCAGAGCATAGAAAAAGTCGCAATGCAAGATCAGCAGGTGTGGAGAGATCTGGTCCACAGAATTGCCAAGAGTCAGACATGACTGAATGGATAACCTCATCATCACTCTAGTATGTTCCATATGGGTTAGTAGGACTACAATTTCCAGAAGTGTTGTCAACATCTTGAGGTTTCATATAAATCTATTTTGGATCTTTGTGTTAGGTATTCTTTTTTGACTACTTATCTGACTTCATCTGATTCCATGAATTAGGAAGATAGGTTTGATTTCCCCCCCACCCCAGGGAGAGAATATGAATTAATTATATCTCTGGTTTCTAAGTGAGTGATACACAATATGTGAGTCTTCCCACACTGTTGAACTACAACATCCACCATCTGTCTCTAGCAGCATGTTAGACCAGGTGCAGCTGAACATCTGGAGAACTTCAGGCAGCCTACTGTTATCTAAGCAATGGTCTGGGACTTCTACTCATTCTCAGTGGAAGCATAGAACCTTCATTGGGTTACTGCCAATATGGGCTCTCTTTCTGAGGCTGGAAATTTAGCAGTAATAGCACTTATTTATTTATTTATTGGTTCGATTTATATGCCGCCCTTCTCCGAAGACTCAGGACGGCTTACAATGCGTTAAGCAATAGCCTTCATAATTTTGTATATACCTGCTTAGTAGGGCTTCCCCCCCCCCCAAGCAGTGTTCTTTTTTATACAAAGTCATCTTATTACCCCCACAATCTGGGTCCTCATTTTACCTACCTCGAAAGGATGGAAGGCTGAGTCAACCTTGAGCCTGGTGAGATTTGAACGTGCAGTAATTGCAGGCAGCTGGTGCTACTTAACAGCACTTTAGTCTGCTGCACCACCAAGGCTCTTATTAGACTTATATACCGCGAAAGGATGGAAGGCTGAGTCAACCTTGAGCCTGTTGAGATTTGAACTGCCAAATTGCAGGCAGCCGGCAGTCAACCGAAGTAGCCTGCAGTACTGCACTCTAACCACTGCGCCACCGTGGTGCAGTGCTTTAGCAAAGGAAAGACTAAAATGGTCCCTTTGAACTCAGAAAAGTTTATACATTAGAGAACATGTCAACACTTCATTTATGTTACAGAGAAAAATTCAAACCATTAGTTGAATAAGCGTTTTCAGAGAGAATTCAAAAGTGAACCTAAAACCATGAGCTAACATTGAACAGGTAGGATTCTTTATGAACTAGCCTTTACCTATATGTTCAGTTGAAGAGATGCAGGACATGACCAGAAAAGTAAGTCAAACAAATCACAGAGAATGTTGAGAGCATTGAAATTGAACTGAGACGGAGTGGTGAGAATTAAACATGAAATAAATAAAATTTTCCAGTTCATCCTAAGGCTTTGGAGAGGATTCTCTTCTCTGAATTGGTTTCTAAAAAACCCCCAATAGCTCTTATGTCAACTAAAAAAAAAATGTTTTTCTGCCTGGCAATTGCTAGGGGTTTATGAATTGAAATATTACAGCCCCATTTTCTACCAATCTTTTTTACAGTATTCCTTTTGGTTTTCATCAATGGAACTTCACTAATCAGCTGCCAACGTGTTGGCAACAGGACCAGGGACCAATCAGCCTCATTTTAGGGTTTGGCAACAGCAGAGAGAAAGTCATGTAAGGAAATTCTTCTTTTTTTTTCTAGAATATCTTTCCTTTGCTCTGGTCTGGTGTTCTCGTCTGACTAGACATGGATAATAATTGAACTTTTAAGAGTTTTGGAAAGCACCAAATTTGGGAAAGACTCAAGAATATTTTCAAAGAGTTGATCTTTGAAGAAGGCTTAGGCGAAGCTATTTTTCAAGGCCTCTGATGATTGTGGCATTTAGTTAGATTCACAGATCCAGACTATATAGCAATAGCATTTAGTTTAAGTTTAAGTTTAAGTTTAAGTTTAAGTTTAAGTTTAAGTTTAAGTTTAAGTTTAAGTTTAAGTTTAAGTTTAAATTCAAGTTTAAGTTGATTAGATTTCTATACTGCCCTTCTCCCGAAGGACTCAGGGCAGTGTACAGCCATATTAAAACACATAGATTTATAAAATTTAAAACCAATTTAAAATCAATATATAAAATTGGCCCGCAGATTTAAAACACACATACACCCATAATAAAATTCATATTAGGCCAGTCCGGCTTGCTGGAACAGGAGGGTCTTAAGGGCGCAGCGAAAAGTACGCAGGTCAGGGCTAAGACGGAGCTCTAGGGACAGCTCATTCCAGAGGGCTTAGACTTATATATTGCTTGATAGTGCTTTACAGCCCTCTCTAAGTGTTTACAGAGTTGGCATATTGCCCCCAACAATCTGGGCCCTCATTTTACCGACCTTGGAAGGATGGAAGGCTGAGTCAACCCTGAGCCGGTCAGGATCGAACTCTTGGCAGTGAGCAGTGAATTAGCCTGCAATACTGCATTCGAACCACTGTCCCACCACGGCTCCTATATAGACCATAGAGTATCAATAAAGGAGAATATTTATAGCTCAGGGTCGACATGACAGGTACATGTGGTTCAGTGGATTTCAAAAAAATTTACTATCAGTTCTGTGGGCATGGCTTGGCGGGCGTGGCTTGGCGGGCGTGGCAGGGGAAGGATACTGTAAAATCTCCATTCCCATCCCACTCCAGGGGAAGGCTATTGCAAAATCCCCATTTGCTCCCGATCAGCTGGGACTCGGGAGGCAGAGAATAGATGGGGGTGGGGCCAGTCAGAATTTTTACTACCGTTTCTCCGAACTACTCAAAATTTCCGCTACCGCTTCTCCAGAACTGGTCAGAACCTGCTGAAACCCATCTCTGATGTGGTTGCTTTCTTACACACATTTCAATACCCAACTAGATAACATCAGCTAGCCATGACAACACCAAAGACCCCTCAGATCTTAGAGTTCTCAATTCCCACAAGATTTGCAAAGGAGACAGAAAGTGATTTCTGCATCACCTGTTCTCTTCATTCACCTCCCATGGTTCTCCCCTGAATATTCCAATTAAAAGTTGCAAATGAAATGCATGTAGATACTTTATCTTAGACTTTTCACTAAACCTTAGATTATGTAGTGCTGGGAAAAGACTGGTAATGGCTGAATGTATTTCATTAAGTTGGTCTAAGCCCAGATCCTGATATGTCTTGCCAAAAATAGCCATTCCTCCCCTAGGTAGCTAAGAAAAGCTATAAATAGATCTAAAGTAATAAACGCTTGAGTTCTGTGACTTTAGAGGCAGGGAAGTCAATCTTATTCCAAACTTCAAAGGTGAGTAAAGTGAACATATTGGCTGAAATGTTCAAAATATCATAGAATTTATTCCTACCTGGGTTGACTGTGACAACTGATACTGTTCTGTTGATTACATGCTCTTTCATATATTCTTATTTTTATTTTCATGTTAGGAAATAAAGTGATTTTTTTATAAGCTTCGGTTTCCATGTTGTTAGTATTCAGAATCAAACTTAATCCAGCCATACAGCATATATTTTCAGTCCCAAACGATACGCCGTTGCCCATTTCTCTACTAAGATAGGACTGAATTAGTGGGCAGACTGGTTCTTTTTGCTCCAGTAACTGTAACATATGCTCTCTTTAAAACTAATACAATGATCTGCCAACAATGAAGGTAGGACATTAGCTGCCAGTGGTGGTTTTCACCTGTAGTTCCTCTCTTGTGCGAGGCACCCCGCTTGGTAGAAAGGCATCCTCTCTGCAACACAGGAACAAAAGTGACAACTCATTAGTAAACCTTAGTAGCCTTTCTGAAGTCAGAGCTTCCATAATACCGTGTGCTTTGTTTGCAAACCGTGCACATTTTATCTTCATACATTTGCATATCACCTTTGAACACATTGACAAAATGTGTAGTGCCTCTGAATAGCTTTTTCTCCTTCTCTCTCTCCCTCCCTCCCTTAAATAATTATTGAACTGGAAGGGCTGCAGGTAGCAAGAAACTGTACACCACCATCATTTTAAGACAGCACATCTTGAGATCCGATGCGAAAGGAGCTTCAGAATGTCTGTACCAACTTTGGGGTGGTTGTAATTAAGAGATGGTTGTAATTTGCCACAAATGTCTCATACTCAGGCAGAAGAGCAGGATAGAAATAGTTTGCGATAAAGGAGCAAATAAGACTTGCAATAGATGAGGTAGCTTGAAGTGTAGGACTTCACATACATCAGTTGCCCCCTCTGGTCTGCTATTCCTGGCTCGGATGCTCAGATAGCTGACTCCTCATTGGGTTGTTCTATCAATCTCAAGCTCAATCTCAACATCAATCTCAATGTCAACCTTAACCTTAACCTCGTCCTCGTCCTCGTCCTCAACTCAACCTCAACCTCAACTCAGCTCAACCTCAACCTCAACCTCAACCTCAACCTCAACTCAACCTCAACCTCAACCTCAACTCAACCTCAACCTCAATCTCAACCTCGAACCAACCTCAATCTCAACTTCAACATCAGTATCAGTTTAACATCATCTCTGGAAAAAACTAGGTTCCTTCAAAACTATTGTCTGTTTGGGGTGAAGATGCAATGATGCTTCCAGCTTGACCATTTCTGGATGGGACCCTGTTTTATGCATCCCAAAATAAACTCCTAAATCCATTCCATCAGTAGGCATTCAAATCCCCATGGAATATCTGAAAGGCGCCATTCAGTTATCTCTGTTTGGTGGGAAGGCCTTCCTTTTACAGGTATCTGCATTATGGACCAGAAATCACGGACATGCCATGCATCTTTGACTTATCCCACTTAAAATAAAGAAGGAGTCAGATTTGTCTCTCTTCAGAAAGAAAAATGACTGTAGAACACTACAAGGGAAGGCAGACTGTTCTGCAAGATGTTTGCTTGCATGTCTTGGGCTGGGAGTTGAAGTTTCTGACAGTTTCTTTCAAAGCAAATCAAATCTCCCATATGCTAATGACACTGTCTTCAAGGACCCCCTATGAAGCAACTAATATTTATAAGCCAGCAAGGTCATGCATGACTGCTTCTGGAAAGGAATCTGGCACCAGAAACATGTTTTGATTACCAAACACAGATGACTTTGTTTGCAAGCAAAAAATAGCTCCTTGTGGTCTTTGAATTCTGAACAAAAAGATGCATCATCTCTCCACCACCCTGCCATTGTCAATTTACTCTGGGATATCTGTTGCCCAACATTAAATAAGTTTGACATTTCCCTGGATAAACACCTGTATTCTATTTAGAGGATTCCACTTCATTTTCACAATGCATTAGTAGAGTCATGCACTTCTGAGCATTCATCTCCAAGGTCTCCACTGTCACAGAAAGTGATACAGTTGGGAAGCATGAGGCACTGCTGTGCTTATTTTTTTGGGGGGGAAGGGGGGGAATTAGGTAGAGTCTCGTTTATACAGTATAATAGAATGGCATCTTGTTTCTTTAAAGTAAACGGGAAAGAGCCGTGGTGGTGCAGTGGCTAGAGTGCAGTACTTCAGGCTACTTCTGCTGATCACCGGCTGCCAGCAGTTTGGCAGATCAAATCTCAACAGGTTCAAGGTTGACTCAGAATTCCGTCCTTCCGAGGTCAGTAAAATGAGGACCCAGATTGTTGGGGGCAAGAGGTTGACTCTGTAAACCGCTTAGAAGGGGCTGTAAAGCACTGTGAAGCGGTATATAAGTCTAAGTACTATTGCTCTTCCTTTTTCCTTCCTTCCTTCCTTCCTTCCTTCCTTCCTTCCTTCCTTCCTTCCTTCCTTCCTTCCTTCCCTTCCCTTCCCTTCCCTTCCCTTCCCTTCCCTTCCCTTCCCTTCCCTTCCCTTCCAGTAGTTAGAATGAAGCATTGCAGGCTAACTCTGCCCACTGCCAGGAGTTCGGTCCTGACTGGCTCAAGTTTGACTCAGCCTTCCATTCTTCCGAGGTGGGTAAAATGAGGATCCAGATTATTGGGAGCAAGAGGTTGACTGTAAACTGCTTAGAGAGGGCTGTAAAGCACTGTGAAGCGGTATATAAGTCTAAGTGCTAAGTGCTAATAGACCAGTTGACTAGTGGCATCAAGCCACACTGGAAGATGGTTGGAATATGGCAACTTTAAACACAGAAGAATGAAGAGATGTATCTGAAGACAATTGGGTAATATCGAAGATCAAAAACAGGAAGAGATTTATCTAATGATGATTGATGATGATGATGATAATGATGATGATAATGACAAACCCAGAACAATCAGATTTTTGTGGTTCAAAGTTTTCAAGCATGATCTGGGTCACAGCTGGAGAATTTTCAGGACCAGGGTCAGGACAAACTTTGTTGAGTGGCTAGGAAAGACTCACTACAGCGACGTCTCTCAACCTTGGCCACTTAGTGATGTGTGGATTTCAGCTCAGCGTTTGGCAGACATGCTGTCAAAGTCTCATTATCAAGTTCCAAAAGCCAAGAAAAACAGGTTGTGTTTCTTCCAAGCAGAATTAGCATTCCACACTCATAGACAGAATCTTACCAAACTAAAGCAAACTACCAGCCACACAAAGCCTATATCCTGGGAACTATTAGAGAGGAGCCATCTTCACCCTCTTTCTCTCACACAAATTAACTGAACTGTGTTATCTTTTGCTTGTCTGGAATGTAGCCCCTCCTTCCTAGGAATCCAGTCTTCTTTCCACCACATCCATCTTTCTTTTTTTTTTTTACATGCACCATGCATCACACACACACATTAAAAAGGGCGTAGATTTTGATAGTACGATTGCAGTCATCCTCTTAACATTTTTGACCCTTCCCTTGAGAGATATCTCCACAGGGACTTCATCACGTTTTCAGCAAGTTGGGTTTTTTGGTTTTCCTCTCCAAAATATTCTGATTAAGTACATTCTTTCTGTACTTTGTTTGTATGTTTGCCTGTTTTAAATCTGTTGTATTATAGAAGAGCTTCTCCCTGTTGATAGATGATCCAACCAACTGATGCTCCATTCAGCTTGAAATAGGAAGGAGTCATTTCTCTTCGACTCTGTGCAGGACAGTAGTGGGATGGGTTTCAAAAGAAAAGAAAAATCACTGCTCCAATTATATATGTTAAGATACTCCCATAATCCATTGTTCCGTGCACGTTTTCCTGATCTCATCTGTCTGATCGCAGCTGTTTCAGTCGCAATCATTTCTTTTCTCTCGTCTTCTGCATGCCTTTTGTGCTGCTTCCAAGCCTTCTCAGCTCATATTCTCCCTTCTATCTCTTAAAATGTCATAGAATCCACTGTTCAGCACAAATAGCTTTAGACAGCCTTAACAAGGAAGGGAACAGAAATGTTCAAGGTAATGGGATAAGCAGTTCGGTCTTGCCGTGTTTTCATTCAAAATGGCTTCAAGATTGTCCCTGAAAGCACTGTCAGATAGTTACAATATTTGTATTATAATTAAAGTATGTACAGCTGCATTTCTTCTCCCGGTGTTTATTTATTGTCATACCACGCTATTTAACCAAACCAGTTAAGGTAAAGGTAAAGGTTCCCCTCGCACATATGTGCTAGTTGTTCCCAACTCTAGGGGGTGGTCCTCATCTCCGTTTCAAAGACGAAGAGCCAGCACTGTCCAAAGATGTCTCCGTGGTCATGTGGCCAGCATGACTCAACACCGAAGACACACGGAACACTGTTACCTTCCCACCAAAGGTGATCCCTATTTTTCTACTTGCATTTTTTATGTGCTTTCGAAATGCTAGGTTGGCAGAAGCTGGGAAAAGTAATAGGAGCTCACCCCATTCCGCAGCACTAGGGATTCGAACCACTGAACTGCCCACCTTTCGATTGACAAGCTCAGGGTCTTAGCCACTGAGCCACTGTGTCCCTTAAACCAGTTAAAAGGAATTTTAATCAGGGGTGAAATCCAGCAGGTTCTGACAGGTTCTGGAGAACCAGTAGCAGAAATTTTGAGCCGTTCGGAGAACCGGTAGCGGAAATTTTGAATAGTTCAGAGAACCGGCAAATCCCACCTCTGGCTGGCCCCAGAGTGGGGTGGGAATGGAGATTTTGCAAGATCCTTCCCCCAGGAGAAGAGTGGGAATGAGGATTTTGCAGTATCCTTCCCCTGACATGCCTACCAAGCCACGCCCACAGAAAAATTTGGATTTCACCACTGATTTTAATTCTTATTCATTCCACCGGCCAGTAGCGCACAGCTTGTGGTTGCCAGATTGCCCTATATTACTCCTAGATACTATCTTTTGCCATTTTAAAAGAGATGTGGGAGAGGGTAATAGCAATCATTGAAGTGATCACTGGTTACCCAATTGCATGATTTTTTTCTGTGTGAAAAGTCTCAAGCTACAATTATCCTTAGAAAAAAGCATTTGGCACCCTGGTCGTTTTCTTTTTTTTACAAAAAGACAAATTCATGAACATTTAGGTTATTGATTTTGACAAAATAACTGTATTTGGCCTGGACTTTAGAACTCAGCGACATCTGTGACTACAATTTCAAGGGTATGAGAATAACTTTTGAGAATGTGATTGGATGGAGTATCTTCTCATGCCCTAACTGTGGAAATACAGGGATGTTTTTTGTTGTTTGACCTTAAGATGACTACCGAGTCTCTGACAGTAATAAACTAAATTGAGTATGTGTATATTGAGTATGTGAATAAACAAGCTACAAATTCACCCTCCTATAACCCTGAATATCTGCCATAACAGAACAGAATAACAGAGTTGGAAGGGACCTTGGAGGTCTTCTAGTCCAACCTCTGCTCAGGCAGGAAACCCTATACCATTCCAGGCAAGTGGCTGTCCAATCTCTTCTTAAAAACCTCCAGTGATGAAGCATCCACAACTTCTGGAGGCAAGCTGTTCCATTGGTTAATTGTTCTCATTGCTGGAAAATTTCTCCTTATTTCTAGGTTGGTCCTCTCCTTGATTAGTTTCCATCCATTGCTTCTTGTCCTGCCCTCAGGTGCTTTGGAGAATTGGTTGAACCCAGTGGTGAAAACCAATTGTTTTTACTACTGGTTCTGTGGGCGTGGCTTGGTGGGCATGGTGGGCATGGCTTGGTGGGCGTGGCAGAGGAAGGATATTGCAAAAGGAAGGATATTGCAAAATCTCCATTCCCACCCCACTCCAGGGGAAGGATATTGCAAAATCTCCATTTCCACTCCACTCTGGGGACAGCCAGAGGTGGGATTTGCCGGTTCTCTGAACTATTCAAAATTTCCGCTACCGGTTCTCCGAACTGCTCGGCTTTTTTTCTTTTAAATGCCTCTGACGATCCAAGCTGAGTTGCCTGATCAGCAGAGGCTTTTTTTCTTTTAAATGCCTCTGATGACCCAAGCTGAGTTGCCTGATCAGCAGAGGCTTTTTTTCTTTTAAATGCCTCTGACGATCCAAGTTGAGTTGCCTGATCAGCAGAGGCTTTTTTTCTTTTAAATGCCTCTGACGATCCAAGCTGAGTTGCCTGATCAGCAGAGGCTTTTTTTCTTTTAAATGCCTCTGATGATCCAAGCTGAGTTGCCTGATTGGCAGAGACTAAAGCCTAAAGCCTCTGCCGATCAGTCAACTCAGCTTGGATTGTCAGAGGCATTTAAAAGAAAAAAAAACCCTCTGATGATTGTGTGGCTCTGCTGGGCATGGGGGTGGGAGGGATTTTTGCTACTGGTTCTCCAACACCACCCGCCTCCATCGCTACCAGATTGGGCGATCTGGTCCGAACCGGGAGCATTTCACCCCTGCTTTGAAGACACCTTCAGGATCCAAGACTAATTGTGGAGTGATGTTATTCGGCCTCATGGTGGTTTAAGATGACTATGATGATTTAGTGACAAATTCCCAGCAATGCTCTGAGGTCAGAATGAATTTGCACAGGAGTGTTAAGGTTAAGTCTATCTCCTCGAAGGTCACTTCTTTGCACAGACTTCCGTCAAGTTCCAACAGAGTATTTTTTTTTCTCTTGTGAGTGTACAACAGAAAAGCAATTGGCTTCTGCGAATCTTTTCTTATCATAGGGAAAATAGAGAGAGTGAATTGGATGGAGTGGGGTGGCTATAGAAATTGAACAAATAAATATATCTCCTTTTAAAATAATTAGCTTCTTCTTTCCCTCAAGCACAGAGATAAAGAGAGACTCTGCAAATGAATGGATGAATAGATAATAAGTCACATTAACTTAGCACGCTATTGTCATTTGATCTGTAAATCTTCCTGTAGGGATTTTGTTTTTATTATTGTTACCATTTTGATCTTCTTCCTGGTGTTTCCCCACAAACGCAAGGCCTGTTGTTTTATTCCCAAGTGTTGATTCATTGGTTGTGGCGGGATATTATCATGATTATATTTATTGTATCTATTTTTATGTCGCACTGCAATAATGATTCCCCCCTATGTGAAAAGACTATCTTAGGCGTCTTAATGGCATGCAAACTTTGGCACAGAAAAGGAAAGATAACAGGGGATCTGGGGCCTCAAGGTTTGCAGTGCAAATAAATTCAGTGGAAAAACCCAAAGAGCGGAAAGAAATTTAAAGCAGACAGATCAGGATGGACAATGTGCCATCATCATGCTGTCAGGGTTTCAAGCAGGGGTGAAATGCTCCCGGTTCGGACCGGATCGCCCGATCCAGTAGCAATGGAGGCGGGTGGTTCAGAGAACCGGTAGCAAAAATCCCTGCCCCCTTCCCCCATGCCCAGCTGAGCCGCGCAATCATCAGAGGCTTTTTTTTTTTTTACTTTTAAAAGCATTTTTTCTACAACCTTTTCGGCTGAAAAAATGCTTTTAAAAAAAAAAGCCTCTGATGATCGTGCAGCTCAGCTGGGATCGTCAAAGATCCCAGCTGAGTTGCCTGATCGTCAGAGGCTTATTTTCTTTTAAATGCCTCTGACAATCCAAGCTGAGTTGCCTGATCGTCAGAGGCATTTAAAAGAAAAAAAAAAGCCTCTGACGATCAGGCAACTCAGCTGGGATCGTCAGAGCCTTTTGAAAGAATTTTTTTACAACCTCTTCGCCGAAGAGGTTGTAGAAAAAATGGTTTTAAAAGTAAAAAAAAAAAAAATTGGCCACGCCCACCCAGTCACATTACCTCCACCCCCACCAAGCCACGCCCACAGAACCCGTACTAACAAATTTTAGATTTCACAACTGGTTCCAAGTAATGCACCCATAGCAAACAAAACCCTGAGGCCAATAGATTCCTCAAAGAATAGTTTTATTGGCTATATCCTATTGGCACAGTTCTGGTGAAAACCGACCTTGAAGGTTCCCATGGTTTTCACCTAATTAAAAGTAAAAGTTTTTCCCCTTCTCCAAACAATCAGTCACAAGGTCCAATCAGGTTGCCCTCCGGCTGCTGAGTAACGTCACTCTTCCTCTCTCCGACCACCTGTGGGAATGTCCTTGGTTCCCAGGAGAAAGTATTTTGTTTTGGCTACAAAACCGCAAAAGAAAGCAATGTCCAGTTGCTTTTTGATAAAGCACCTTTGGGATAACTATGACCTGGATGACTAAGAATCTCTATAGCCGTGATGGTAAACCTATGGTACACATGCCACAGGTGGCACACACAGCACCCTCTCTGTGGGCACGTGAGCCATCACCCCAGTTCAGTTCCGCCCTGCCTATAGTCGCACCTCCTGCCAGCCAGCTGGTCTTTGGGTCTCTGTTGCACATGCACAGAGAGGTGGGGCAGATGCGGGGGCTTGCCTGTGCATGCACAGGCGGTGGGGTGCATATGAGAGGCCACGGACGCATGTGTGGGGGGAGTGGAGGGCATGTGGGGGCACATGCAGGGGCATGCACACATGCAGGGGGGTGCATGCACAGGTGGCGCATGTGGGGGGCACGTGTGGGAGGCACATGCGTGGGGGCACGTCCATTGGGCACTCGGTCCAGAAAAGGTTAGCCATCACTGCTCTATAGACACCTGTCAGTGTATTCATGACTGGCAGAAACATGGCAACAAGGTCAGCCAATGAATAGGGCTTAGTAACAAGGTCAGCCTATGGGAGCTGAAACAGTTTGGAGCCTGGGCGTGGCTTAGCTGTGCTTAGCTCTGAGTGCTGAACTGAAACTGAAACTGAAACTCTTCTCTCCTCTGCCTGTGTTCGCTTGTACTTGCTACCACGTTGGGAAACCCGCTTTTGGCATTGTACATTTACTTCATGTGTTATATTACATATAAAGAGAAGTTAATGAATCCTGCTGAATCAGTTACCTGTGTGTGCTTTCTGGATTTGATTGCTGTTGCAAACTCTGACAACACCTCCCCATTTGGCAAACTTGGAGTCAACACATCAGTCAAGGAGATGGACAGCTACCCTACTTACAGTAAATGGAAACATTTAATAGAATAGAATTCTACAGCCATGTCTGCCTATGCCTACCACTGAAGTATGAAACTGGATCTTAGACTGATAAGAATTTCTACCCCTTTCCACCCAGGGTGTACGTTATGCTTGGTGTGAATTGTGCTGATTGCCCAAACTACTTCAGGAAATAACTCTTTTCCTGTTACTTGTGTAATGGGATGCTAAAATTTGTGCCACACCACAATGAGGGTCAAAAGTAACAAATCAGGCTTCCAGAAAGCAAGGGATGGAGTTCTTATGGTGGGTTGTTTTTTTTTTTTAACAACAGAAACACAGATGGGAAGCCTATTACTTGCTATTTTGAAGATACTACATCTGTGTTACCAATGATTATGTAAATGCACAGATTTTATTGCCATCATCCTTCCTTTCAACACACTTGTTTTTCACAAATTTGAGCTAATCAGCAGTTTTGTCCATCCACATTTTCATGGGTTTCAGCAAATAAAATGTGATGCGCAATTTACTATTCACAGTAAATAAGTATGCATGAAACAAGCGGTACATTCATAGCGGAAGCGGGCACCACTAAAGTGAATTGCTCTGTGCTCAGTCAGAGAAGGTTGGACTGGGAGGAGGAGGAGGAGGAGGAGGAGGAGGAGGAGGAGGAGGAGGAGGGGACAGGACTGTAAGAGCAGATTGGAACAACTCCCATTTTTATCACTGAAGTTCTTCAGAACCCAGCTTCTTCACTTTTCATGAGGTGTTAAACAACTAATGTAGTGCAGCTGGGCATAAGGAATCATAGTTACTCAAAGAACACAAAGGAAAGATGTAGTCCTTCTGGCAAATTATAAACCCAAGGCAGAATTTTGCTTCATAAGCAACATTGAAATGATGACAACCTTCATTATGAGTCCATGCCTCCCTTTTTGTAAAAGCCTTATTTTTTTTTTAATGTATTTTCCTTTCCTCTCTGTTTTCCAACATCGGGAGTTAATGGGGATGAAACTGGAATTCCATTTGTGCGTAAGTAACTGCCCCATGTGGTCTACAAAACTATGGATGGCTGCAATTTTCTGGCCAAAGAAATGTTCCAAATTCCCACATTGGCCCCATCCTCTAAAGAACCACCACTGATTGTATGAAGCAGGAAGAGATGTTCTGAAGGACCTCCTGAAGGCTCATAGTTTTGTATAATTCAGATGGACAACGGCAAAGTTAGAAACAGTGAAGGGCAGAACAGACATGGATTGAAATAATACTCAGGGGCTGTCACAGAGAAGAAGGGGTCAACCTACTCTCCAAAGCAAGACAAGAAGTAAAGGATGGAAGTCAATGGAGATTCTCAGTCATCCAGGTCACGGTTGTCCCAAAGGTGCTTTTTCAAGAGGCAACTGGACTTTCTGGTTTTTCTTTGAAGACGTTTTGCTTCTTCAGCTCTGAAGAAGCTTCTTGGATGAGAAGCGAAACATCTTCAAAGCAAAACCAGAAAGTCCAGTTGCTTCTTGAAAAAGCACTTTTGGGATAAAGGATGGAAGCTTATCAAAGAGAGATCCAACCTAGAATTAAGGAAAAATTTCCTGATAGTGAGAACAATTGATCAATGGAGAGGGTGTGGGTACTCCATCACTGGAGGTTTTAAAGAAGACATAGGACAACCATTTGTCTGGAATGGTATAGGCAGGGGGTTGGACTAGAAGACCTCCAAGGTCCCTTACAACTCTATTATTCTATATTCTGTAATATACTGTAGCCTGGAAGTGGGAAAATGAACTTAATAAAAGCTTTAGTTATTGTGGGGAACCTAGTCCCTTTCCAATCCTGAACAAAGGACTATTAATATAATAGGAGAGGGAATTCTTCAGTTGTTCAACCTAGGTGGCAAAATGTCTTGCCCTCACTTTAATAAGAATGGGCTGACAAATTGCAAAACTCTACTGCAATATAGCTTTTACAAAGCTATGTTTACATTTCTGGGATCTAACTTTATAAAACCGATCAATAAATGTTAGAGTTGTCTTGCTCCTCTGTCTAGAGTCAACCACTACCCAGGCATTTCCATGATCGCAAAAAAGATAAATTGCTCGGTCTTTCAAGAGCTGCAGAACCAAAACTTTCAAAGCAAAATTACCAGCCTTTAAATGGCATAATTTGACTCCTCTTTCCTCATTACATGCAAACCTTGGGTTGAGAGCTTGCATGAAAGATGATGCTTAATCTGTCCCTAAATGACATATGTATCTACTTTGAGTGCCTATTAAGCCTTAAGCACACCAATACCTGATTGCATTTTAATCAAGAATAGATATGGGAGAAAAATCCCATATTATGTTTAAGCACTTAAAGCAATCCTTCCAACACGCTGTCAGATTTAAAGCTCACGGTGGAAATGTATGGATAACAAATATCGGACTATCGGCACAAATTATTAGCTAAAATGGTCACAATAATGGTGGGAAGTGGAAATTTGCGGAATAGAATAGAATAGAATAGAATAGAATAGAATAGAATAGAATAGAATAGAATAGAATACAATAGAATAGAATAGAATAGAATAGAATTCTTTTATTGGCCAAGTGTGATTGGACACACAAGGAATTTGTCTTTGGTGCATAAGCTCTCAGTGTACCTAAAAGAAAAGAGACATTTGTTAAGAATCATAAGGTACAACTCTTAATGATAGTCATAGGGTACAAATAAGCAATCAGGAAACAATATCAATAGTAAGGATACAAGCAACAAAGTTACAGTCATACAGTCATAAGTGGAAGGAGATGGGTGATGGGAATGATGAGAAGATTAATAGTAGTACAGACTTAGTAAATAGTTTGACAGTATGGAGGGAATTATTTGTTTAGCAGAGTGATGGCGTTCGGGAAAAAAATGTCCTTGTGTCTAGTTGTTCTGGTGTGCAGTGCTCTATAGCGTCGTTTTGAGGGTAGGAGTTGAAACAGTTGATGTCCAAGATGCGAGGGGTCTGTCAATATTTTCACAGCCCTTGTTTTGACTCGTGCAGTATACAGGTCCTCAATGAAAGGCAGGTTGGTAGTCATTGTTTTTTCTGCACTTCTAATTATCCTCTGAAGTCTGTGTCTGTCTTGTTGGGTTGCAGAACCAAACCAGACAGTTATAGAGGTGCAGATGACAGACTCAATAATTCCTTTGTAGAACTGGATCAGCAGCTCCTTAGGCAGTTTGAGCTTTCTGAGTTGGCGCAGAAAGAACATTCTTTGTTGTGCTTTTTTGATGACGTCTTTGATGTTGGGTGTCCATTTTAGATCTTGCGATATGGTAGAACCTAGAAATTTGAAGGGCTAGGGTTAGGGTTCTATCCTTCAATTGCCAAGATTTATGTTTTTTTCCCCCCTGTTGCACCTTCTCCCTAGTTTAGCAAGAACAGATTTAAAGTTCTCACAGAACAGAACGGGCTCCGAACTCTGCAGATATTTTAATAAACCAATCTAAACCAACTGAGATTACTCTCATTATTGTGGAACCCTCTCTGTGGCTTGTACCCACTTTAAGCCACAAGGATGTTGGAAGTGGTCCTTGATGCAATATCACCAGTTTTTTTTTTTTTTAAAAAACATTCCAGAACATTCTAGCAGCCCATGGAGATGATTGATACGAAAGCCAAAACTTTGACATATTCAATCTCAACGGATTCCACTTCACACCTAATTAGATGGCCTGCGTCCCGCTTTTGAGTCAAATCAGGGGGTTCCTAAATTACTTACTCGTGTGGTCAGCACGCATCCTTCATCCTAACTAAAGGTAATAAATCTATACAGGTAGGCAGATTTGCCATTTGTATGCAAGAAGCTTCCGGTGTCAAAAAAACAAAACACCGAATGTGTCCTACATCTATTAGCCACATGGGATCCAGGAGAAATTATAATTACAATACGCCTTGTAATAAGCAAACAAACAAACTTTATGGCTTTGGTCCCATCAGCTTAGTTTCCCTCAAGCATACTTCAGATTAATTACAACACATTTGAACAGTAATACTGACATCTCTGTCTCCTTTTTAAATACCATTAGTACTGTCAATAAACTCCTGCAAGCAAACAAGCCCAAAGGATTTACTTTCACTGAAAGGGCTGGGGATTCTCCCAAACTGTCATTCTAATATGAATGCTAAGTTCCTCGTATTACCCACATGCTCTTTTACACAAATTGCTTGTAAAGAAAAGGGTAACTCCGACTGGAATCCTTGATTATGATCTCATGCTAGCTTAACCTATGCTTTGCTATACCTTGGTTCTTGATGGGTCTAAGGACCCATGAAAATCGTTTTCTGGAGGTTAACATTGAAGTGGTTGACCATTGCTTGCCTTAGGGATTTTCTTTTCTTTTTAGCTTTCCAGTCTAGGTTAGGCTGCTAAGATTTCTTGATGGTCTTGTATCGAAACATTAAACAACCTTGATCCTGCTTAGATTTTTTTCAAGATCAGATGCGTTGACTAGGTGCTGTGGCCTTCTATGGAGTGCTTTCTTTTGCAAGCCCTGTAAGAACAGAACAATCTGTATGTTGTGACCTAGGCTTCCTGAGTCATTAAAACACACGAGTAGTCCCAAAAAACCTCTTTTATTGCAACAGCTGTGAATTACTTTCATTCACAGCTGAGTCCCAATTAGTTGCAAAAAGACCTTCGGGAGAAGTCCTTTGGGATAAGCAGGGTTTCCTACTTTCTAGCAGATATAAATCACACGGCATAGCTGATTGTCGGAAATACCGGTTCGCCTGAATCGGTAGCATTTTTTTACTACCAGTTCGGGTGAATTGGTCTGAACCGGTTTTCCCCCTGCTACCGTTACATTGCTTAAAATTTAAATATGGTGTTTCTAGTCTTCTATTCACAAGATAACATCACTAGACAATAAAACTCATTCTGATTAATCAGCAATAGGTCACTTGACATGGGGACCAGATGCTGGAAGTCTCCTTCATCTCATCTAGGTAAAGAAAGGAGGAAGAACAAAAGAATTCCTCTACCTCAGAGAAAAAAAGTGTCTTCTTCACAAGGGTGTCCCAAAGGTGCTTTTTGAAGAGGCAACTACGCAGGGGTGGGATTCTACTGGTTCAGACCAGTTCAGGCGAACTGGTAGCTCCGACGATCAGCTGGGAGTGAACCGGTTTGCTCCGATGATCAGGTTGGCCTGCCTGCCAGTCCCTGCGCTTTACTTACCTTTAGCTTCTCAGCTGATTGGTGCAGCAGAGCAGATTGCTACGCCTCAGCTGTGTTACTCCCAAGTGGTAACACAGAAGGTTAGTATTTGTAAAACTGTGCATGCGCGTGCAGCAAAGCGCACAATCACCAAACCAGTTGTTAAACCAGCAGCATCCCACCAATGCAACTAGACTTTCCTTGCTTTTCCTTGAATCCAAGCTTCTTGGATGAGAAGTAAAATGTCTTCAAGGGGAAAAAAACAAACAAAATCCAGTTGCCTCTTGAGAAAGCACCTTTGGGACAACCCTGGATGACTGAGAATCTCCATAGATTTGTTCACAAAGTCTTTTCCAAGAAGGGGTGGAGTACTTTATTTTCCCATCTTCTACAAGGTTTGCTTGTGTGTTGCTGTTCCAGGAAATGGCAGTATTTCAATTTCAAAAATAAATACAGATTCACCATTTAGAATTTAGATTTATAATACTGATGCACCCACTGAGCCATATTTAGCATTCATCAAAAGAGAAATCAGGCATATTTGAAAGAGGTGCCTCCAGATATTTACATTTGAAACATACTAGAGACTCGGCTTTCTGATGCTTTTGCAAACACTTCGGAGTGATTTATTATTTTTTTTAAAGATCACCAAGTTTTTCTGAGATCATCAGGTTTTTTTTTTAAAAAAAAAGAAAATTGAAAGAAAGCAATGAAGACCTGGAAAGCTTGGTGGCTTTGGAGGTTCCTAAAACCGAAGCGAGATTGAATCAGTAACAGCTTGTCTTCAGGCAAGATCTCATTGCCAAGATTGTAACCAGGGCTAGTTTGCAATGAGCTACACACATCAGGTGAGAAAACGGCTGTATCCCAATTAGCACTGGCCTGGGAATAAGTCTCATTAAACTCACTGGGGCTTGCAACTAAGAAGACATGTGTTCTTTCAGCCACTTTGCTCTGGCTACTTAAACAGGAAACACCGCTTAAGCTAAAGAAGAGGATATTGTTGGCATCGACCCTGTAAAGATGGGTTGCAGGCTAGTCTGTACTCTCTTCCTTAGTTCTCTAAAAATACAATCACACCCCACTTTCAGTTTCTACCCAGTAATCATTGAAAAGATCACCGCAGATGGGGACTGCAGCCAAGAAATGAAAAGACGCTTGCTCCTGGGGAGGAAAGCTATGGCAAATCTAGACAGCATTCTAAAAAGCCGAGACATCACCCTGCCAACAAAAGTGCGTATAATCAAGGCTATGGTTTTTCCAGTTGCAATGGATGGCTGTGAAAGTTGGACCATAAGGAAGGCTGAGGGCCAAAGAATTGAGGCCTTTGAACGATGGTGCTGGAGAAGACTCCTGCAAGTCTGTTGGACTGCAAGGCAATCCAACCGGTAGTCCTAGAGGAAAGCAACCCTGACTGCTCCTTAGAAGGCCAGATCCTGAAGAGGAAACTCAAAATTTTGGCCACCTAATGAGAAGGAAGGACTCCCTGGAGAAGAGCCTAATGCTGGGAACAATGGAGAGCAAAAGAAGAAGGGGATGACAGAGAATGAGGTGGCTGGATGGAGTCACTGAAGCAGTCGGCGTGAGATTAAATGGACTCCAGAGGATGGTAGAGGACAGGAAGGCCTGGAGGAACGTTGCCCAAGGGGTTGAGATGGGTCGGACATGACTTTGCAACTAACAACAACAACAAAAAGGTTGCAGACTGAGTTAAATGATCATGATTGAAAGTGAATTTCCATAGTTATATTTCAATCTAAACGTCCTAACATTTTTCATCGGCAGTGCTGTGTGGGAATGATGGTCATCGTAGCCCTCAAAATATCTATTAGGAAGGTCAGAAGAGATAGGCCAACTTTATTGCATGAACAACCTGAAAGAAAGACAAAATATGCTGATACACAAAACTTTCTTTGACTCAGCCTTCCATCCTTTCGAGGTAGGTAAAATGACTTTGTATAAAAAAGAATACCACTTGGGGTGGGGGGCGCGAAAGCCCTACTAAGCAGGTATATACAAAAGTATGAAGGCTGTTGCTTAATGCATTGTAAGCCGCCCAGAAAAGGGCGGCATATAAATCGAACCAATAAATAAATAAATAAATAAATAAATAAATAAATAAATAAATAAATAAATAAATAAATAAATAAATAAATAAATAAATTTTTTTTTAAATGGGATTTTGTTCCCTCTAGTTTTTTTTTAAAAAACTCTGTTGAAAGAATAAAAACAACTAAGCCACTAATATGACCTTTCTCTTGTTTTGCCAACAATTTCATGTCATTTTTGCAGAGGTATGAAAATGCTTGCTGTTTGCATATGTTAAATCTGATATAAATCTATTTAATTTGCATGGGCCGGTCGGGCAGCCAAAATGGGATTCCCCTTTTATCCATGTCCTTTATCTTGTTTCCTGAGACCGAGTGTAGATAGACCTCCGGGAATTCTATCAGTCCCCTCACATGACATCACTGGAATAAAAGAGAGAGGGAGTAATTTGCAGTATATTTCCAACAATAGCCCACGCTGGGCTCCAAATAACAGATTTCTTTTTCTTTAGTAACGGCAGTAAGAAAGAGACTTGGATCAATAGATCACTACAGGAGATGACTAGGCCATTATGCATTCAGCTGCAATTGGAGATAGGCTACAGTTCTCATCAAATGAGTGTATTGGTTTGAAAAGCAACAGGGGTGATGATCAGACATCTCTACAAGATTATTGGTAGGAGAGTTTCCTCCTGCCTCATTCCTAGCATCGTAAGTCCTTTGTGGAATTGATTGGCGTGTCCAAGTCTTATAATTAGGACTGCAAGGAAAGGGGAATTTTAGTATCCGTTGAGGATGTCCTATTGTAATCCTCAAGAATGAGCTTGGCAAGTTCTCAAGAAATTTCCTCTCCCTTCTGGTTCTTTGTTTGGAATGAGAGAACAAGAATCTGGCTTGGTGTGCATCTGGTAATGCCTAATAGACAGCAGATGTCTGCATTTGCTCTCTACTAAGTCATTGCCCATCATCCCCTTAATTCACACTATAGCATTACAAGGAAGGATGGAGTTAGTTAATGTTCAGGCTGAAAGTAAGAAAGCACCACTTCCAATCCCATTCCCATTTAATTACGGTAACTGCACAGCGATGCTATTTTGATGGAAGTCCAAGCATTCAGTTCTGAGCCAGTAAAGCAAGAATCTATCAAGTAGTTACAGTTCCAACTTTCTGCCCTGGATTAATGCACAAAATACATCAGGAATAATTTGCAAAAACTAGGGTATTGTTCAGGTGTTTCAAGGCTGAGGCAGGAGCTCAGTTGTTTTAGAACTCCATCAGAAGCATTTTTGCAGCTTCATCCCCAATCAAAATTGGCTTGGATGCATGGTGGCATTTGAGTTTGGAATGTTCACCTGTACCATTTGATGGCATTAAGTGAAAATCTATTGCTGACCTAAGTGTCCTATTTCATTTACACATTCAAACATAGTTGCTATAGAAATTAGACATTTACTCAAGGCTGAAGAGATTGCAGCAGACAAGGAATATAGAACAGAACACAGTCTCTGAAAACAAAAAACTCAGAAGCGTGCCCGAGTAGTCTTGTTTTCAACAGGAACACACAGAAGAATAGTCAAAATCCAGTCCTAAGTTCAGAGAGCCAAGTCAGGTTTGTCAGCTAGTCCAAAGATCAAGGTTTTAGGAATCACAGGAATAATGTGTCAGATTAGAAGATCAGACCATTGTTTCCAGCAGAAAAACAAGGACCAGGGCTGCCTTTTAAATAGCACTAGCAATAGTATTTAGACTTACATACCATTACACAGTGCTTTACAGCCCTCTCTAAGCAGTTCACAGAGTCAGCCTCTTGCCCCCCAACAATCTGGGTCCTCATTTTACCCACCTCGGAAGGCTGGAAGGCTGAGTTCATCTTGACCCTTGTCAAGATCAAACTGCTGGCACTGGGTAGAATTAGCCTGCAATACTGCATTTTAACTGCGCCACCACAGCTCTACTGGGGGCGGGGGATGTTGACTAGGAATGGTTTAATTTGGAGAAAAAAAACTTTTGCAGTTCCATGGGAGCTTGTGAGACTCTGGAAACTTTTCAAGGTCAGATCAACAGGTGTGCAGAAGAAGGCTGATGGTTCCCATAATAAAGATAACTTGTTTATATGATCTGTGTGGAAGTCTAGGAATTGGGCTGGGAATTTCATCATTTAATATTGTGAACCTTAGAAATTCAGAGTTAGTTTTACCTCGATATTCCTCCACTATGTATTCCACAAACAGTAAGCTTTTCAGAATTGAAATGATCCTGAACTTTTATTTGGATACTCAAGCTGGATGTTGACCGAGATTTTGTTTTCCATTTTTTTTGTGATGAAATGTGGAAGTTTGGTATGACTTGAACAACATGCCAACATATATAGGTTGCCATGCAGTGCCTGGAAGCCCAGGTAAGTAAAAAAAAAAAAAAAAAAGGCAAGAGAAGAGAAAGAAGGCAAGGAGAACTAAATCATTTTCTTCCTTTCTCTGATTAAGAACATAGAAACTATAAAGGCGCGATAGGAAGTACCGAGCAAACACAGTTGTAGAGTTATGATGAAAGAATGCTTAGGGTATTCTGCTCAGCAGGTATTTTTATAACCTGAGGGGCTTGAAAAATCCTGTAATTTCAAAGGAAGATGTAATAGCATTGATCCTAAACTGAGCAGCGAAAGCGAAGTGAATTTGACGGCAGAAAAATACTTTTCAAATGAGTAAAAGAAAAGCTTGCCTCGCTGGGCAACCGCTGTTTGATTGTGATATTCGTGTTTTATTTTCCCCCTTGCACTTTTCTGAGTTATTTCTTTAGAAACGAACGAAGAACCTGCTGTTTGCTAATTCAAAGGTGAGTGGGAATAAAACTCAGCCAGAGGTTAGAGAATATATTGTCAGGCCACTTTCAAATGTGTGTGTGTGTGTGTGTGTGTGTGTGTGTGTGTGTATACACACCAACACACGCAAGGACATGCACACCTAGGCTAGAGAACACAATTAATGGGCGAGTCTTCCAACTCGTAGGCTTCCAGGAAGGTCTGTTTTATTTTTACTTTCTATTTTGATTAAAATAATAATAATAATAATAATAATTTTAAAAAAGGAACGGAGGAAATAAATTAAAAGGACTGGGGGATGGGGTGGAAAGAATGCATAATTAATACAGGAAGATGGCAGGGATTAGTTTAAAGGCCTGTAGCGTTGTATGTGACTAATTACGCTCTCAGCAAAATAATGTTTGCAGAGAGTGATATAATAAAGCTACCAAACTACTGTGTATAATTTCCCAGGGTGTATTGCATGCATGAATTAGGCAAACAGTCAAAGAGAACAGTAATCAACTCTGATATACTCATTTAATAAAATGTTTGCTGGATCAATAATAATATAGAACACTGAAGAATTAAACAAGACTCGCTTCTTGTTTAAGAACTCAAAGGTAGCTGCGTTCAGGTAAATAAAGTGAAATAGATGCTCAATAATTCTCTTTCATAGCCCTATAAGCCAAGGTAAAAAAATAATAATAATAATAACAGGTGTAAATTGCAGCCATCTAGATATTGTTTAAGGAACACGGTGGCTCAGTGGCTAAGATGCTGAGCCTGTCGATCAAAAGGTCAGCAGTTCAGCGGTTCGAATCCCTAGTGCCGCGTAATGGGGTGAGCTCCCGTTACTTGTCCCAGCTTCTGCCAACCTAGCAGTTCGAAAGCACGTAAAAAATGCAAGTAGAAAAATAGGGACCACCTTTGGTGGGAAGGTGACAGCGTTCCGTGCGCCTTTGGCGTTTAGTCATGCCGGTCACATGACCACGGAGACCTCTTTGGACAGCGCTGGCTCTTCGTCTTTGAAATGGAGATGAGCACTGTCCCCTTGAGTCAGGAACGACTAGCACATATGTGCGAGGGGAACCTTTACCTTTACCTTTTTAGACATTGTTTAACTATTAAGAAAAAAAAGTCCTTAGAATAATAGCTGTGCAGAGTGAAAGGTCTACCTGTGGAGAACTGTGGTTCTTGATCTCTGGAGGCTTTTAAGAAGAGGCTGGACTTCAATTTTCTTGCAGAGAGTTGGGTTCGATCAGTGTTTCTTAACCTCAGCAATTTAAAGATGGGTGGGAATTCTGGGAGTCGGAGTCCTCCCACCTTCAAGTTGCTGTGGTTGAGAAGATGATGATTCTTGCAGTCTGTTCTATCATTGTGCTTACTTCCATAAAATCAGTGGCGTAAATATTACTTTATTAAGCAGCCGACATTAGTTTAATGAGATGGATTAAAATATGCTTATGGGCTTTTAAGATTAAATATATTGTTGTTGTTACTATCATCCAGTTCATCTGCTTTTATGTTCTGCTCTGGAGCTGATAAGGATGCTAAAGCAGCTTATATAAAGACTATAGATACCATAATGTAACTAAATAAGTGTAAACTGCTTTTTAAATAAAGTTGCTGAAGAATGGACATTTGTTTTGGTTTTTCCCATTCACGGAGAAAACTGGTTCCAAATTATTTCAGTTACCTGACATAAAAACAACCACCTGGAATCTTAAGTGATACATGATCCCGTTAGCAAACTAGGGCAGCTCATCTGGAATGAGGAAATTGAGCTGCCATCCAAAGCAGGCATCCACACAGAGGTATTTCAGCAGCCGAACATATGGTGTTAGGTGACTTGCAGCAGCCAGCTGAATTCCTCCAACTGTTTGAAAACCTTTGGATTCTGTTCATCACTCCTCACTCTGTGCTTGTTGTTCCTTGATAAAGCTACAATGGCCATCAGTTTGCTCACGTTGGTTTCCTTAATTACAAACGTGCCTTCTGGATAATTAGTGAATATGTCCTTATTTATTTATTTATTTATTTATTTATTTATTTATTTATTTAATTAATTAATTAATTTATTGGTTCGATTTATATGCCTCCCTTCTCCGGAGACTTAGGGCGGCTTACAATGTGTTAAGCAATAGCCTTCATACTTTTATATATACCTGCTTAGTAGGGCTTTCGGCCCCCCCAAGCGGTGTTCTTTTTTATACAAAGTCAGCTTATTGCCCCCACAATCCGGGTCCTCATTTTACCTATCTCAAAAGGATGGAAGGCTGAGTCAGCCTTGAGCCTGGTGAGATTTGAACTTGCAGTAATTTCAGGCAGCTGGTGATACTTTAACAGCACTTAGGCTGCTGGGCCACCAAAGGCTCTTGAATGTCTGTTCTGAGGTCGCTGCTAGGAACAAGTTTTCTCCTCGTTCTTAATACTCAACTCAAATACTCTTTGGGCATAACAAAAGTAAGAAAGCTATAGGAACTGGCTGAGGAGCCCAGAATCTCAAAATCCATTTTCATAAGTGGAAAAAAAAAAAGGTTTTCAAAAACGGGGAAGGGTGGGGACTTCTGGGGAAACAATGGTGAACTGGAGAGGATTCTGAAGCGACCTTGGCAATAAGAGCAGCCAGGGAGCAAGATCAGCTCCTTAGAAACTCCTCTCTGGATCAAGGAGAGGACTGGGGATCACCCACATGTTTGCTTGTAAATTGTAAAAAATAAATTGTAAAAAAAAGCAGCCCTCAGTGAGTTTCAGAGCTCTGGGAGCTGAGTTAAAATCATCCTAAAATATGAGCCATGGTGGTGCAGTGGTTAGAGTGCAGTACTGCAGGCTACTTCTGCTGACTGCCGGCTGCCTGAAATTTGGCAGTTCAAATCTCACCAGGCTCCAGGTTGACTCAGCCTTCCATCCTTCCGAGGTGGGTAAAATGAGGACCCTTATTTCTGGAGGCAATAGGCTGACTCTGTAAACCGCTTAAAGGGGGCTGCAAAGCGGTATATAAGTCTAAGTGCTATTGCTATTGCTATCCTGCTTAAGCCGAGGGTTGGCACCTTCAAACTGATAACTGGATTCACTCATGTCTTCTTGTTAACTACTTTAGGAAGTTGTTTGTATAGATTTTCTGGATGCTAAGGATCTTCTGAAGGGCACGTTTTATCATCTCGGGGGTTCCCCCCCTTTTTTTTCTATCCTGGATTAAAAAGAAAAACTAATTTTTGGGAAACAGCAAAAGGGAGACCAGACTGTTGATCCCAGAAAGTTAAAAGCTGAGTTAAAGGGCTAGATGGTCTTGAAAGAATATTTCCTGTGGGGTGTTTAAAATTTTATAAAAGAATATATGAAGATTTTGAAATTAAATGTAAGGAACCTTCCTGTGGGAAAGTTTTGCTGATTGGAAAATAAACATACGATAAGAGGGGGCTTTGAAGGTTGACCAGAGGGAACCAGAGAGAACTAAGGATTGCAATTAGGATTACAATTAAAGAAGAGAGCCCGCTAATATAATGAAACACTGCTATTTGATTATAGGAAAAAAATTAAAGTTCTTTGGGAACAATGTGCTCCGAAATTATTGACAAGATTGTCCAATACTCAGAAATGGACTTAACAGAGGATACAGAAAGAAAACAGAGAAAGATGCAAAAACATGGACTGTATAAGAAGTAAGTTGAGAGACACTTTCCCTTTCTTTCATAAAAGGAAATGTTTTTTTTTTTTTAGCACAACTGAAGTATGGGATTCTCTATTGCAAGACGTTGAGATTAGGTAAATATATGGAGCATTTATGGGACGTGGTGGCTCAGTCGATAAGACGCTAAGCTTGTCAATAGAAAGGTCAGCAAGTTCGAATCCCTAGTGCTGTATAACGGAGTGAGCTCCTGTTGATTGTCCCAGCTTCTGCCAACCTAGCAGTTCGAAAGCACGTAAAAAATGGAAGTAGAAAAATAGGGGCCACCTTTGGTTGGAAGTTAACAGTGTTCCATGCACCTTTGGCATTGAGTCATGCCGGCCACATGACCACGGAATGTCTTCGGACAGTGCTGGCTCTTTGGCTTTGAAATGGAGATGAGCACTGCCCCCTAGAGTCGGGAACGGCTAGCACATATGTGCAAGGGGAACCTTTACCTTTACCTTTATGGAGCATGAAGACCAATTTATGCAGTGGAAGCATGCTTCCCAGAGTTATTTGCTTATGATGGACATGGATGGATGGATGGATGGATGGATGGATGGAGATAAACTGACAAATGGCTGCTCCTCATAGTGGCTATATAAAAGGTAGAATATATTCAGCATCATTTTCCTGGAGACACATAGAAAAATCTTCTTGGGATTCTATTCTGCTTATTGCCTTTCCACTGACATGTGGTTGACCACTGTATGAAACAGAAGGTTGGACTGGACCAGGGGTGAAATCCAGCAGGTTCTGGCAGGTTCTGGAGAACCGGTAGTGGAAATTTTGAGTAGTTTGGAGAACCGGCAAATGCCACCTCTGGCTGGCCCCAGAGTGGGGTGGGAATGGAGATTTTGTAATATCCTTCCCCCAGGAGTGGGGAGGGAATGGGGATTTTGCAGTATCCTTCCTTTGCCATACCTTGCCAAGCCACGCCCACCAAGCCACACCATGCCCACCAAGCCACGCCCACAGAACCGGTAATATAATAATTTGGATTTGACCACTGCCATGGACGCTGTATGCCCAGATTCTGATGGAGGACACAGTTCCTGCAATGTATTCTTCTAGTAACCAAGGTGGACTGGCATCTGATTGGTCAGCGTGGATGCAAAATCTCATACTAGGAATACAGAAAGCTGCAACCAAACACATAGCAATATCCGAAATTCAAGAAGACTGAAAGTATATATGCTCTTGATGAAGATTAAATGTAAAATGGAGCTTAGGAGAAGGTTTGATTCCCTTACGAATTTTCAATAGCCATCATCTTCCATTTCTAGTTTTATCACCCTGCAAGGCATAAACAGTCTTGAGCATTAAACCAGACAATCAGAAAAAGCTTTTCAGGTCTTTTCCCGCTGCATGTTTCTGTCACTTGGCAGAGATCCTTTCTATTATTAATTCAGCACCATTTACATCGCACCTGTAAATTCAATAAGGTGTCAACACCTTCTTAAAAAGCAAAGCAAAACAAAAATCTCTTTGCTATCGCAAGACAGCATTACTTCTGTAACTTTTGGCTGAAAAGCGAGCTCTCAGGGCTTTTAAAAATAGCCCATTTTTTAAAAAAGGAAATACACCAGCAAAAATCTTAGTATGGAAGTACATCAGTTATGATAAAATATATTCTCTGGAAGACACCAAAATTGGCTGCAGAAATGGTCTACTTTACAACTGTGATTGTTATTGTTATACAGATACTAATATCTCTACTTGTGTTCAACCAAATTACTGATCATTAGCAGAGAGCTCTGACAAAACATGATCCACTGGAGAAGGAAATGGCAACCCACTCCAGTATCTTTGCCACGAAAATCCCATGGACAGTACCAAAAGGCAAAAAGATATGATGCTGGAAGATGAGTCCTTCAGGTCAGAAGGTGTCCAATATGCTACTGGGGAAGAGCAGAGGGCTAGTACTAGTAGCGCCACAAAAAAGTGAAGCAACTGGGCCAAAGCTGAAAGGACGCTTAGCTGTAGATGCATCTGATGGTGAAAGGAAAGTCCGATGTTGTAAAGATGGCTGTGAAAGTTGGACCATGGTGCTGGAGAAGACTCCTGCGAGTTCCTTGGACTGCAAGGTGACCAAACTGGTCAGTCCTAGAGGAGATCAACCCTGACTGCTCTTTAGAAGGCCAGATTCTGAAGTTGAAACTCAAATACTTTGGCTACCTAATGAGAAGGAAGGACTCACTAGAGAAGAGCCTAATGCTGGGAAAGATTGAGGGCAAAAGAAGAAGGGGACGACAGAGAACGAGGTGGCTGGATGGAGACATGGAAGCAGTCAGTGTGAGCTTAAATGGACTTCAGAGGATGGTAGAGGACACGAAGGCCTGGAGGAACGTTGTCCATGGGGTCACGATTTCATAACTAACAATAACAAAAAATGCACTAGAAGAGAGCCAATTTGGTCTAATGGTTAAAGGCATCATGCCAGAGACTGGGAGACTGGGAGTTCTAGTCCCGCATTACGGACAAAGCCAGCTGATTGACCTTGGGCCAGTCACATTCTTTCAGCCCTAGGAAGGAGGCAGTGGTGGGATTCAAATATTTTAACAACCGGTTCTCTGTCCTAATGATTTCTTTCAACAACCAGTTCACCAAACTGCTCAGAAAGTTAACAACCGGTTCTCCCGAAGTGGTGCAAACTGGCTGAATCCCACCACTGGAAGGAGGCAATGGCAAACCACTTCTGAATACCCTTCTCAAGAAAACTACTTGTCCAGGAATCGGACACAATTGAACGAAAGGGGAAAAAAACTAATTATATCAAGTCCTTTTCCTTAACCCAATGTGATAGCATTGTCTGATGCTCACATGAATGTTTCTAAACCATTGTAGTAGAAACAGAGGCAGGCAGTTTTGTGGTATCAAGTAAGCAATTAGCATCCTCCCCCATTAAGCCAAGACTCAGAAAGAAGATCAAAGGCAACAAGGGAGACCATTCCTTAACACACCAGCTGAGCGAGAAAATGAGTGGTGTGAACTGGTGCATCTGTGTTTGGGGGTATACACACTACTGTGTTTATACTGTGTTGTGCTTCAATCTGCTCAGTCGTGGGCTACGAAAACAATCATTAAAGATTGGAGTTAAATTTGCATGATGATCCCATGTGCAATACAATGACTGTTTATTAGAGAATTAACTTAATACACCACACGTAATACGTAGACAAACACACAAACACACACATACACACACAATGTTGGTACACTTGTTTCCAAGCAAGCTTCAGCTGGGCAGTCATGTGCACTCTTTGCCTCCATAATGAAGCTTTTGAGGTTACGTTATGAGAAAACAGTGTGTTTCCTCTCCTATTTTTTAATGCCTAGTTTGCAGGCTATACGTGTTTCTAATGCAATGGGACTTAGGAAAAAAAAAATCTTACATTGGAAGTCAGAAATCTGTAAAAAGCTCCCATGGCTGTGTTTTCCCAGCTGCTAAAGTGTTTTCCAATGGATGCATTTCTTTATAATGGAGTTCCTAGTGGAGTAAAATTATATCAAATAAAATAAAGTAAAAGAAGACTCTTCCAAGCCCCTTCAAGCAGAAAGCAAATATTCATTTCTTCATTATTTTTCCGAAGGACGGATTGACAAGAATTGAAATGTACGAAACAGGCTAGGTCAATCTGCATTGTTAATATACCCCATTAAGGCTTTGATATTAGCATATGCTTTTACGGATTTGCACCAACTGTTAATGCTGAGGGCAGTTACTTAGCAATTCCAGGAAAACAAAAAAAGGGAGGGGGAATGTCTCGTGGTTGGCTGTGAAATGTTCTACATGAAAGGATGCCGTGTCTAATTTTATTTGGAGGGCCGAATGATTTGTCATGCAGAGATGTCCATTAGATCTCAGCTATTGCAAGGGATGTTCGAGGTAATAAATCATCATCCCGCAATGAATGAAGAAGCAGCACCTTCCACCGTGTGGTGGGCTCAGTCATAATCATGATAAATGAAAAACTCAGGACAGGTAGATTTTAATAGGCAGACAAATGCATTTAGAGTAATTTGATTATGTTTGCGGAGTTCTTCCCTCTCCCAGCACCCCCTACCATCCTTTTGGACTAGAAAAATAGTTCCAAAAATATGAACATGTGAAGTGCCTTTACAACACACCGTAGGGAAAATAATGTGCTTGCCACAAAGATTTACCATCGAATGGTAAGGAGCAACATCAAAAGGCTACTCAACATGAATGTTTAAACAGGGTTGTCCAACCTTGGTAACTTTTAAGACTCCCAGAATTGCCCAGACTTTAAAGTCTTAAAGTTGCCAAGGTTGGTCACCCCTGGTTTAGAGGTTTTCTTTTTTTCCCCCTCATCCTCTCTTCTTTTATCTGTTTCTCAGAATGCTGGAGGAGAAGGAAAGGTAGAGACTGATGGTGGAGTCAAGAGAGGAATCATCCTGGAGTCATTACATTCCCACAAGGAGTCCAGATTCAGCCCCTCTTGAGTTCTGTTAACATTTATCTAGCACCAGCTTAGTCCTGACTGATAGTTGACTGGATTCTTGTGTATAAAGGTAAAGGTTCCCCTCGCACATATGTGCTAGTCGTTCTCGACTCTAGGAGGCAGTGCTCATCTCTGTTTCAAAGCCGAAGAGACAACACTGTCTGAAGACATCTCCGTGGTCATGTGGCCAGCATGATTCAATGCCAAAGGCGCCAAAGATGGTCCTTATTTTTCTACTTGCATTTTTTACGTGCTTTCGAACTGCTAGGTTGGCAGAAGCTGGGACAAGTAACGGGAGCTCACCCTGTTCCATGGTACTAGGGATTCGAACTGCTGAACTGCCGACCTTTCAATTGACAAACTGAGTGTCTTAGCAACTGAGTCACCAAGTCCCTTCTTGTGGATAGGAAGGAGCAATAAATCAGCTTAACTGGAACTTATCAGGTGGTTCTGATTCTTCACACCCGACAGATGCTTTAGAATTTCATTTGGCATTTCCTTTGCCTTGTTCATATTGTGAGCTTATTGAATTGCTACAATAATTCTCTCCCCCCCCCCTCTTCCCCTGCCACTAATATCTCCAGCATTCTGGCTGGTCCTAGTTTGGAAAATACCGATAGGAAGAATTCCTCCAGATGTCTTCTGCTAGGATCCAATTCAGATAATAGACTGTCAGGCTCCAAAACCCAACAAAGACACATTGTGATTCTTCTAAGCAGATTTCTTTATTTTCCTCGCCTATAGACAGACTCTTGCCAAATTTGCTCCATAAAACATACACGGTTAGGAGCAGCAGACTTCAGCCTCTTTCTCTCGCGCAAACTATGTAAACTGCATTGAACAGCTATAAGAGCCATGGTGGTGCAGTAGTTAGAATGCAGTATTGCAGGCTAACTCTGCTCACAGTCAGGAGTTCGATCCTGACCGGCTCAAGGTTGACTCAACCTTCCATCCTTCCGAGCTTAATAAAATGAAGACCCAGATTGTTGGGGGCAAGATGCTGACATTTGTAAATAGCTTAGAGAGGCTGTAAAGCACTACGGGTATATAAGCTTAAATGATATTGCTATTGTTTCTTCCTCTTCTGGAAATGCAGCTCCTCCCTCCTGGAAATCCGGACAGCATTCCATCCTATCATTCTTCTAATTCTATTTCCCAGAATTTTCCTCCTACTTGAGTTTTTCCTATTGATATACTTTCCACAGCTTTGATACAAACATCAGTCTCTTGCTTCAAATCACAATGCTGTGAATGCTATCACAATGCTATAGATGGAGATCTAAGCTTCAATCCTGCCCCATTGTCATATTAGATAGGGTGTTGATATTAGATATGCAGTATTGCTATTATATATAGATATATTGCTGATAAAGAAATAAAGGGAGACTATATAAGGGATATATATAAGGTGTTTTTCTATCAAAGCACCTGGTCTGCTCCAATATGAGAGGGAACATACTGCTTCCCTTTCACCTTTCAACTCCAATCCAGGAGCCCTCAAGCAGTCGTATTCATGACAAACCATTTTATACCAAATTTATATTGTTCGAATCTGAATAAGGATATGGCTAGCTGATGAGAGCTAAATAGCTTGAAATAGATCTATACTAGTCTCCCTTTATTTCTTTATCAGCAAATATTATATATATATTTGTTTTCTAAGGTTTTCGCGGATGTTTGTATGTAGGTCTTTGGTTATTCGGGTCTTCTCC